>NC_067399.1:491492491-491677491 GCF_016432865.1 Antechinus flavipes
AGATCACCTAATCCAATCCCATCATTTTACCAATGATGAAACTGAGGCCCAATGTTTTTAGAATCAATTCATATAAGTTAAATTTATTGCATTATATGCCCAACAAAAAACACAATAATATCAACCTATTAATGGACTATACTGTCTCATAGGGAGTGTGTTAGAGTAGATGGAGAGCTGGTCTTGGAATCTAGAAGACTTAAGCTCAAGCTCTGTTTCTGACACATGGTAATTGTGTGTCCCTGACTAAATCACTTTATATCCCAATGCCCCAGGCAACTTTCTATTACTAAACATTGCAGAATTGCCTGCATTGATGGAATCAATTTCTTCACAAGGAGTTCCTTAAACCAATGAAATCATAGGACTAATCTCAAACTTAGCTACCTTCCCATAAATAAACAATTAACGTTAATGTATAAAATATAAATAATTCTAGGGTCCATCCATGCAAAACCTAGCATAGACTATGTAAAGCACAATCAAATAGTTGATGGAAATCAATAGCACTTTTAATTTCTACTATGATAAAATGTATTTAGTGGAACTACAGAATTAGCTAATACAGCCACAAAACTAAAAATATTTCTGCTGTTTAGTGTGGGTCCTTTCTCAGTGCAAGAGAAGGTGGACACACTTGTCTAATCATCTCTTGTCACCCTCATAACCAAAGACTACATAGGTAGGGCCTGAGAATAGTTCCTAGCTCTCTATGATGGTTCAAAGAGCTTTGTCTTCACCTTGAAATAAGTCATTCCCATGTGCTTGAAATAAATCCTTTCTTCATACTCCTATCCAACCTGGATTCCCTCTTCCAGATATGTCAGGTAATGCCTGATATCTAGGTGAAAGAGAAGGAAAAATACATATCCCCGCCTCAGAATTCCTTTTCATTTCTTCACAATACTGGTTAGGAAGAGGATTTGCAGATAGAGAAAGAGGCTGATGATGTTCTCAGAGCTGGGCAAAATATAGTTTAATTCATAAAATAAGAGCAACAGCTCCAGAGGACATGGAGATGGGTTGCCTTCTTGAGTGACCTGCATAATTGGGGTACTTTGTGCCTCATAAGCTCTGGTCATTGTCTTTGGAGAGACAGGAGATTATTTCATAGCTCAAAGCATCAAGAATAAACAGAAAGGGACCTTTGATGGCCAAGCTACTGGCCTTTGATATGAACTTTTTATTAATAATGATACATGAGACACTGAATTCCCAAGAGTTTCCCTTCTGCTAAGACATTCCCTAGGACAGGAAAGACTGGTCAGATGGACCTTGAGTCTCATGTCCATGACAAGCTGGGAGTACTTTCTGGTGATTGTCCAGCTTGCAGACACAATTCCAATTGTTATTTTTATAATTGTTTTGTTGAGTTACTCCATTTCCAGGTGCCTGAAATGTCATCATAAGGGAGCATAGAATTATAGATTTCAAAAATTAAAATGGGCCTTAGAAGCTATCTGAATAACAATCCCTTCTAAGATATCAACAATTCTCTTGGAACTGGTGATCCTGGTGTTAGGAATGGAAGTAGAAGACATGACTTTTGGATGTGAAAGATGAAGTGCCTATTGAACAGAATATGTGCTAAGAGTAAATTTTAAAATTAAAGTGAGTTGATAGAGAAATCAGTATGAAGTAAATAGAATAGTGGAAGAGCAAATGGATGTGTGAATAAATAAAAAGGTACCTAAATAGGGAAGTTTGGCAGTTAAATGTTGAAGCTCTGGAAACTAGGAAATAAGCTTCTAGTTGAGAGAATGTAAGGTGCTTGTATATGAAGACATATCCTATTGTTTCTCTAAGTTATTGGATAATGTAGACTTTAGGGCTTAAGTGCTTTTCAATCCAGTGACATCAAAATTTGGAAAAAAAAGAATAGGTCCATGTTGTTGTTGTTCAGTAGTTTTCAGTCATATATAACTTTTCGTGTCTCTATTGGAGTGGTTTGCCATTTCCTTCAGCTCTTTTTTACAGATGAGAAAACTGAGGCAGATAGGATTAAGAGATTTGACCATGGTCACACAGTAAATATCTGAGGGCAGATTTGAACTCAGGAAGGTGAGTTTTATCACTTTCTCTATTAATTATACCACCTAGATGCCTTGAACAAAGAACCCTAAGAGATACCATATCTGAATAGCACAGTTCTGAAACATTGACTGGGAATAGGTAGAAGTATATCTATAGTTACTTGGACAGGGAGTAAAATCCATAACATTGTGCCTCCATGTGATCAGATATTTTCCTCCTATTATCAGGCCAAAGGATGCTCAGCCTGAGGTGAGAATGGGAGTTAAATATTGCTGAGAAGAAGAGAGCATGTTCTAAGAAAAAGTGTCAAACATAATCCACTGGCTGCTAGCATATGGCCCCATAACACTTCCAAGTACTACCTGAACCAGATTAAAATATAACAGGGAAATATTTAGCAACAAAAAAATTAAATACAATGATATAGGTAATACTAATATATGCTTTTCTAAGTCAATATGTAGTCAGGAAGGGTCCTTATTTGGATTATTGACCCCCATATCTATTTGAGTTTGATATCACTGATCAAAGATGCATTGATATAAGGTCCTGGTTCTATGGTTTTGCTACTAACTTGACTCCTCTACTATTCCTAATTAAGATAAATGGCATATGTAGAAGAACAAGAGCCATCCTCTAACTGATAAGTAGTCAAAGATATGAATAGACAGTTTTCAAGGAAAGAACTCCAAATCATCAATGATTATTTAAAAAAGTTCTGAGTCACTAGCTATAAGAAAATGCAAATTTAAAACAATTTTGAGGTTTCATTTCATACTCATAAGATTGGGCAGGGGGACAAAATGACAAACAAGGGAACAACAGTTGTTAGACAAGATATAGGAGGGTAGATACACTAATGGGCTATTATTAAAGCTGTAAAATGATTGCCATTCTAAAGAGTAATTTGAAATTATACCCCCAAAAGTCACTATACTGTGTTTATCCTTTGACCCCAAAATGCTACCAATAGGTTTACACCTCAAGTTGATTAAAGACAAAGAAAAATAACCCATATGCACAAAGATATAATAATTTTATTACTGTTGTTGTAGGAAAGATTTGGAAAACAAGAGAATATTGAACAAATCATGGCATATGACTAATAGAATACTATTGCACAGAAAGAAATGATAAAAGAGATCAGTTCATAGGAACATTTGAAAACTTATATGAATTGATGCAGAATGAGCAGAACAAGGAAAACAATTGATATGCCAGTAACAACACTGTAAACAAAAATGTTTATGAATGAAGAACTCTAATCCATGTAGTGACTAACCATAACTCCAAAGTATTCATGAAGAAGCATTCTACTCAAAACCTGATAGAAAAGTGATAGATATGAGATATAGGACTATATATATATATATGTATTCAGATATTATACATATGTGTATTTGTTTTGGCTATTTTTCACAAGAGAGGGAGTATTAATGAAAATGATGTAAAAAAGAATAAATAAAAAATTGAAGCATAAAAAATTCAAAGAAGATCTGATAAGTTTTAAAAGTGACATTGAGTTTATTTTATGCTATTACATGCTTTTAATAAAAGCAACATATTTATAATATTCTGCTACTTCTTTGTGGGATTTGGGGCAAATAACTTAACTCTCCTCAGCCTGTTTCCTCATTTATAAATTGAGAGAATCTGCATAGTTAGTCTCTAAGGCCCATTCCTAGTTCTAAATCTAAGCTCCCATGTGCAGGTAAGAGGAGAGGGCCACTGATGTTTTACACTGTAAACCTCACAATATTGCCAAGGGCCAATTCTGTTTCTGTACAGTGAATTCTCTTCTTAAAAAGAAATGGGGGTGATAAAAGTCCAGGTAGGATTTAGTATTTAATCACTGTTCCCTCTGGTGCCATTCCTGGACACTGGTTCCAGAATTTTCTTTTAGGAAAGGGTACCAGTTGTCTGTTCAGATTTCAAGGCTCAGAACGCAGTTGTCTTCTCCATCTGGAAATCTTGGCCCAAGTTCTTGTTCTATAAGAAATAATTACCAGGATGATTTCAGAAAGACATGGAGAGACTTATATGAACTGATCCTCAATGAAGTGAATAGAACCAAGAAAATGCTGTATACAACATCAATAAGATTAGATGATGTTCAATTCTAATGGACATTGTTCTTTTTAGTAGTGAGGTGATTCAGACTTATTCTAATGGTTTTGTGATGGAGAGAACCATCTCCACTCAGAGAGAAGATTGTGGAGTTAGTGTGAATCACAACATAGTATTTTCACTTTTTTTGTTGTTTGCTTGCATTTTGTTTTCTTTCTTTATTTCCTTTTTGATCTGATTTTTCTTGTGCAGCATAATTGTGAAAATATGTATAAAAGAATTGCATATGCGAAGCATATTGGATTACTAGCTGTCTAGGGGAGGGAGTGGGAAGAAGGGAGGGAGGAAAAAATTTGTTAACACAAGGTTTTGCAAGGGTGAATGTTGAAAATTATCTATTGTTAAGGATCATGCCTAGTGAGAGACTTATGAAGGACATAGCACAGAACTGGTATAGGAATAATAGCTGAGTATGCCCATCATCATCAACAAATCACTGCTGGCCAGGAGTAGGATGGTTTGGAAAAGATTTGTGTTTAGGTATGAACTAGTTAGATTGAATGTTCATCGAGGCCCTTTCCAGCTCTGAGAGTCTGACTTTGTGACTATATGATGATAAGATAGTTTAAGATTAAAGAAGTTCTATAGCCAACTATAGCCAGTTTCCATTTTTGAAGTCCAAATTAAATCCAAGCTTAATTTTTTCTCCAAGGTTAGCAATGATCTTTTAATGTTTGTATTTTTTTTTTTATGGACATGAGGCAATATGACATGCACAGTGAATAGAGAGCTGCTCCTGGAAGCCTTGAAATGAAGGCTTGCCTCTTATTCACAGTGGGCTATATGATTCTGGGTGAGCCATATTATAGAAGATAACATAAACCTATAAGTAAAATATATATGAAATGAATACAAGGTGATTTAGTGGGGTTGAGAAGTAAAACAATCGGAGGAAATCAGAAAAGGCCTTTTATGGGAGATAGCTCTTTGAGCTGAGCTTTAAAGGAAATTAAGAATGGAGGGGCCTCCCATACTTATATGAAGTAACATGGCAGAGCTGGATGAGTACCGTATTTAGAAGCTGAGGACGTGGATGGAAATCTTGGGTCTAACATTTACCGCTGCCACCTGGGACAAAAGAAGGTCACTTAACCTGGTTGGGCCTCAGTTTCCTTATGTCCAAAATAATTATGGCTCTCCTGTTAAGACACAGCTCAAGCACTATCTTCTGCTTGAAGCTTTCTTTGTCCCCATTGCCAGGATTCTCCCTCCCAAACTACCTTGTATTTAATTATCTGCTTTATAGATATTTGTATTTATTCCCTTTATATTTATGCCACCTTTCTATATGTCCTTGTTGTCTCCTCCATTAGAATGCAAACTCCTTGCTAGCAGAGATCGTTCCATTCTTTGTATGTGCATCCCCAGAATCTAGTAAAGTGCCTGGTACAAAGGAGGTCCTTAGTAGATGCTTGGTGATTGATGGTTAGATTAGAAGTCTTCCAAGATCCCTTTTTGCCTCAAATTTATGAGCAAAGGGTCAAGAAGAGACTGAGTCCATCAGGGATGGCCCCTGTCCTAGTCCCTATTCTTGGTGGTGTCATTCCCAAACTATTCTAGCTTTTCTGCGGCTTGTTCTGGTTGCTCCCTCAGAGGCTCATGGGGTAGAGAGATTTCTTTTCTGGAGGAGCCCTGCCTGATGCTGTGCCAGCCCCAGCTGCAGCCCCTTGCTTGAGGAGGGCCAAGCGTCCCCAGCTCCAGCCGGGGAGCACGGCACCTTGCTCGGGCCCTGCCTTTAATTGCTAACAGCGCAGCAGTCTGGCAAAATGATATTTCAGAGGCGTGTTACTTCTGAAGCTCCTTATTAATCCCAGGTTTTCCCAGAGCCCTGAGCCGGGCTGCAGTCGTCTCCTTCTTCTGAGATCTGGCATGGCTTTGACCGGCTGAATCCCCAAATATGTATCAGTAATCAAAAGGTAGATTTCAGTACAGGGGAACCTGTTTGGAAGAATTCTTCTCATTCCTCCCCTGCTTGTTTTATCTTTGCTTGAGACGTGAATAATTCATGGGGCTCAGTCTGCTTTGCAGTCAAACGCATTCTGTCCACCCCAGCCTGCTCGCCTCTGTGATTTATTATTTAATAATTTGCAGGGCTGCGCTGTTGTAAGGTGAGCATTGTGACTGCTTGCAGAACTGTTACAATCTGGTCTAGTTAGTTGTCCTTTCTTTCCATCTCTCCAAACAGCGCCAGTTATTGATTTTTTTTTTTTTTTACAAACCTCGGCCGTATAATCCCAGGGCTGCTGCTCTCAAAGCTCTTCCTATAAAGGCAAAGTTGGCCCTTCTTCTTGAAAACAAGAAGCCGTGTTTGGATTCACTTTTTTTTTTTTTTTTCTTATCAATTGTATCTTTTCTCCCCTCCTCCTTTTGTGCAGCAGTCGGTGACAATTCGAGGAAGTGCCACTGGCTTCTCTTAAGGATAAAGGCCCAGACGAAAGCCCCTGTGGGGGAGACACATGCTGCTGATGCTTTCAGTGCCTAAAGAACAAGAGCCGGGCCCAGGAAAAACTTTCCTGGCTTAGAAACTTTTCAAATGCAACCAAGCCACCATGAAGAGAATGGCTGTTTGTTTCCCTTCTTTCCCCTCTGTTGATCTGATATAGAATTTTCTATTGACACTAGGATAGAATAAGAACAGAATGCAGTCTCTCCAGCTCTCAGAAAAACCTGGAATTTGACAGGCACTAGATTTTGGCTCTCCAAAAGTAGGGGCTGCATATGTTCTCACATGACCATCAAGACAGTGATCAAAGATGACTCTAAGTATGTATAAAGGAAGTGAGTATCCACAATCCTGAAAAGCAGTCTCTTCCCCCTTTTCCCCCCATCCTCAAGTCTCTGCTCAACATGGTACCTGAAATTCTACCATTAAAGTTACTTATTCATTCCTTTGGGTCAAGGAAGTAGAATTTCAGGAAATTTGTTGAAATGGACACATGTTGCTGGAAGGAAGGAAGAAGGGAAGGAAGGAAGGAAGGAAGGAAGGAAGCAAGGAAGGAAGGAAGGAAGAAAGGAAGGAAGGAGGGAAAGAGGGAGGGAAGGAAGGAAGGAAGGAAGGAAGGAGAGAAGGAGGGAAGGAAGGAGGGGAGGAGGGAAGGAAGGAAGGAGGGAAGGAGGGAAGAAGGGAAGAAGGGAAGAAAGGAGGGAGGGAGGGAGGAAGGAGGGAATGGAGAGAGGAGGGAAGGAAAGGAGGAGGGAGGGAGGGAAGGAAGGAGGGAGGGAAGGAAGGAGGGAGGGAGGAAGGAAAGAAGTGTTTTTAAAGCATTGCTGTGTGCCAAATACTATGCCAGGTACTCACTATGGAGTACTGGGGACTTCATGGCTACTTTTGATACCTCTGTCTACATGGCTGCCTAAAGGATATCTCTAAGATATACTCTGTATCATTACCTCCCTAAAGAATCTTCAATGGCTCCATAAAGAACAAAATTCACACTCCCCAGACTGGCTAAGTGCTTTAACTTTCTACCTTTTGAGATTATCTATCCTCAGGAATCAGAGCTTGAAGAGATGGGACATAAAACCATAACACAGAGCTAGAAGTTACTATAGTTCTTACTATAGAGAACATGTCTATTCCTCATTTTAAAGAGGAAGAAACTGAGGCTCTGAGAAGTGAAATTCTTGGCCAAGATTCTACATATAGTAAATAACAGGACCAAGATTTTAATTCAGATATGATGCAGCTTTTCCATTATATCACTGAGAGGAGATAAAGAACCAAGGAAAGATCCAGAGCCTGGGGGCCTTCCCAAAGACAGATGAGCTTGTTGAATTTCTTCAGTGAAAGTGAGCAGTGGTGGGAGGAAGGGGAAAGTTGGGTCTTGAGGAAAAGAAAGGGGGAAGAGAATATGATAGGAGGCTCTTAAGATGTCATAATTGATCTCATAATCTTACCCAAGGTTGGTGGACATGGGGTCCAAAATTAAATTCAGAGACTTCTGTTGAACCTCTGAAAGTCTGACTATGCTTATTTGACTGTGTGAACCTGAACAAGTCATTTATTCTCTTAGGCTTCCAGGATACCTGTTTTTAAAATGGGGAGAGCATTCTCAATTCTTTTCTGTCCCCTCATTGTCCATTCAGAGATTTCCCTACTTAACTATTTATATGGGTTCATATGATCTCATTCATCAAGCTGGTGTTGATAAAAAAACCTTTCCATATTTTCTCAATTTCTGTGACTGTTTTCCATTTCCTTTCATAGATACTTCCAAAAGAACCATAGGGCCAGAAGCCTTCTCTTTTTAATAGAAAAACCCATTAATACCAATTATCTTAATTTTCCCACTTCTCATTGGGCCTTAGAACCACATTGCTATAGTAATGTTACTCTCTCCAACAGTTACCAATGATCTTTTATCTTTAAATCGAATAACCTTTTCTAATTCCTCATTTTTAAAAAAATGATACCACTTTTGCCCTTATTGATTCTGCACTACCCCCACCCCTCCTTCTTTTGCATGTTCTCTCTTCCCCTTATATTTGTGACACTATTCTCTTCAGCCTCCTGTTATCTGTTTGACCACTTCTTTGTCTCATTTGCTAGGCTATTATCTGTGACCAATCTCCAGCTGTAGATAAATCTCTGCCTAGGCTTCTTTGCTCATCTCTCTCTCTAACCTTTCTTTTGATGATCTCATCAGTTCCCTTAGGCTTAATTATCATCTATGTTAAGATGACTCTCAAATCCATATTTCCACTTCTTTTCACTCTCCTGACTTCTTGTTCCCTAACGCAAGATATCTGCTGTCCATCCCAGCCAGATGTTCCAAAGGCACCTCAAATTAACACATTCAGAATGACATTCACCATACTCTGAACTGTCCCTTCCCCCACATTCTCTTATTCTTTCTGTAAAACAAACAGACAGACAGACAAACACCACAATCCTTCACACGGGTATAAAACCTTTGAGCCATTCCCAACATTTCTTCATACCCCTATATCCAACAAATTTCCAGGGATTGTTGATACCACATCTACAATATACATTTGCTTCCATTTTCTCTACTCATGTGGCAACTTTTCTCACCTGAACTATTACAATAGTGTATTGAACTTCCTGTTTTTATCTTTCATATCCCTGCTTTCATCTCTCTAATATATGTTCTACATAGAGGCATCAAATTCAAATAGCACATAAGGAACCCTATGGGCTACATATTGACTTAATTTTAAAATGTAATGCTAAGGTTTGGTGTATTTTTATTTGTTTTGTTAAATATTTCCCAATTACATTTTAATCTGATTCAAGCTTCATTATGGAATGTTGGGGACCTCATGGTCACCTTGGACCTCTACTCTACATGATTGCCAAAAGGACATTCTTAAGATATACCATTATTTCCCTAAAAAACAATCTTCAGTGGACTAAGTCTGTATCCCAAAGAGATCATAAAAGATGGAAAAGAAAAAATATTTGTAGCTTTTTGTAGTGACAAGGATTTGGAGACTGAGTGGCTGCTGATCAATTAGGGAATGACTGAATAAGTTATGATATATGAATGTAATGTAATATTATTGTTCCATAGAAATGATGAGCAAGCTGATTTCAGAAAAACCTGGAAAGACTTGCATGAACTGATGCTGAGTGAAGTGAGCAAAAAACCAGGAGAACATTGTATTCACTAACCGCAATATTGTGTGTTGATCAACTATGATAGGCTTAGCTCTTCTTAGCAACACAGTGATCCAAGACAATTCCAATAGACTTGTGATGGAAAATGCCAACTGCATGCAGAGAAAGAACTATGGAAACTGAATGAGGATTGAAGCAAATTGTTTTCAGCTTTTTTTGTTTGTTTGTTTTTTCTCCAAATTTTCTTTCACATGACTGATATGGAAATATATCCAAAATGATTATACATATATAACCTATATCAGATTGCTTGTGTCTTGGAGAAGGAAGAGGTAAGGGAGAGAGGAAGAAAAAAGATTTGGAATTCAAAATTTTACAAAACTTAATGTTGAAAACTATCTTTACATGTAATTGGAAAAATAATATATTGTTAAATAAAAAAAATAAAAAAAATCCACTCATAGGAAAAATAAGAGAGTCTTCAGTGGTTCCATAGAGAACAAAATTCATATTACCCAGATTCATATTTAAAGTTCTTCACACTTTGACTGCAGTCTACTTTTCTAGATGTTTTACACAATTCTTTAACATAGTACCCATTTCAGATAACTGAACCTACTTAGTGCTCCCTGAATATACCTTTAATACATAAATTATCCCTCATACTTCCTTTTCTGGCCATCTTTAAATAGCATAGCCTACTCTCCCATCATTATTCTTATCTCCTTCCCATTGGTGAGTGAGTTTTCCTTGGTTGGAACCACCCCAGACTCTGATAGATTAGTGCTCTTATCTTGCCCTAATCTTAGATCTCATTTCACTTTACAATTTCTTCCAAATGATACCTTCACACATGTATCTCACCTCCTTCCCTTTCCAGCTTTCCTTATATACCTTGTTTTGTCTTTTAGAATGTAAGCTCTTTGAGAGCAGGTTCTGTTTTACTTGCTTGTATTTGTTTTCCTAGTAGCGTAGTATTTCATATATAGTAAATTGTTCTTCATCCCTCCTTCCCTTCCTCCCTTTCCCCCTTCCTTTTTCCTTTTCTTCCTCCCTCCCTTCTTCTCTCCTTCCTTCTCTCCCTCTGTCTCTGTCTCTATCTTTTTCTCTGTCTTTCTATTTCTTTCTCTCTCTCTATTTCTCTGTCCCCTTCGATGTCCCTGTCGTCTGTCTGTCTGTCTCATTCTTCTACTTCTCCTAATCTTTTCAAGGCTCATCTCAGGTGCCATCTACCATAGGTTTTTTTTCCTCATCCTCCTAGTAATTAGTGCTCTCTCCATTTCAAATTCCAGTCCTTCTTGTTTGTTTGTTTAAAAGTTATAGCCTCTTCCAGTAGAATGTAAACTTGTTGAGGGTGAGAAAAGTTTTTAAATTAATCTCCATTGCTTAGAACAATTTAATAAATACATATTGAATTAATAAATGATAATCACCATTTCTTCAAAGAGTTTAATTAATACAAAAACCTCAACAATAAGTTCAGAGTCCAGAAAACATTTCAGTCACCAAATGCTTTAAATATTTTTGCCTAAAGAATAGGTACAGCAGCCAAGTTCAGCATTTACTGAGAATATGAGCTCATTTGCAAAATATTACAGAGGAGAATAATAGAAAATTACAAGCAGTATCCCCTTGCAAAACATCACAAAGGAGGAGAAAATAAACCTGCAGAAAGTTAGCTAAGGTACCCAGCACATTAATAGGTAAAAATAGAAGGAAGATCATGAAGTATGAAATGGAATGGATCTGTTAGTGAATGTGGTATTTAAAAGTAGAGTATTGTTCTTGGAACCAGGAAGACCTTGGCTCAAATTCTGTCTTTGACGTGTATTATTTGTAGGACCAAGGTGTTCAATGTGCCAATCCATGTCACCCCACTGACTCTGAACTAATTCTTCCGATTCTTTCCACAATTACCTTTAGAAACTAGTTCTTTCTTCACCCTGTTTTACTCCTTAGTGCTTCTGCCAGACCTGTATCTCTGCCTTAGTTATCTCAGCTGTCTCAGAAGATATCTCTGAGAGCTTCATGGTAGAATTGGTTCCTGTAGGATGAGAAGATGTGATGTATTTCAGTAGTTGGGTCATTGCTCTTTTTCTTCAAATCAATGATTAAATGGAGCAACCTTATGATTGCTACTTGAAAGGAAAAAAAAGGAAGCAACTCTGTCTTTTCCAAAGGAAATGACTTAATTTGGAGTTTGCTGGGTCTTTTCCTTAGCTGGGGATTAAAGGGGATGTGATATTTCAGGGAGAGGAAAGTCAGATGAGTCTATCTCTAGCCCTTAAGTCCCATATGGAAGTGGGGATGAGGGATCTGCATAGAGCAAATCCCATTCCCTGTCATCCTAGAAAGCTTATCCTATACTTTCCTGGGATATCACCAGATCTAGACAAGTTATATCTCTGATTCATTAGTCAGGAGAGGAAATATCTGATCATTAAGCAAGTAAATATTTCCTTCTGAAACTATTAATCCAACTTCTATGGAAGATGTTCTTTCTAGCAAAAAATATTCCCAATCCCAAATATTATTTTCATCAGAGGCTCAAAGTCTTCTGGATCTTTAGCTGGGAATGGGAAATGATGTGCTAAATTCTCTGGGCTTATTGCCTATCCACTTGAATAGACAATGAATAGTGTGTTTAGCTCACCCTTCCAATTTCATAAATTTTCCCTTTTGCTCTCACACCTGGTGACAATGGAGGGAGTAACAGGATTCATTGGAGGTCTCCCTGACAAATCTCATTAGAATATATTAGTTATCTGTATGATAAATTGTCTAGAGCTTCAAGAAGTCTCAGAGGCACCTGAGAATATAGCAGCTCAGAAAACAAGGACCTCTTCCAGAGGACTGATCACCAACTCCAACTTTCTGTTCATTGACTTCATTGAAAAAGCTGTGCTTTCATACAACAGAGGCCTACTTAGTTAATAAAAACACAGAAATAAAAAATTTCAATGCAGGTTCCCTATCCAAGAGGGTTCAAAGAGAAGGATTTATTTTTCTATTCAGGATCATAGGAAGAAACAGGACCTGGCATAGTTTAGGGTCTAACTCTGAGATTGTGAAATAAAGCTGGGCCTGGATCAGGCCAATAATTCAGCCTGGGTCTATGATACAGAGCAGGTCTTTGCCCAGAAAAGCCTCTTCAGGCTGAGATAGAGGCAATGGTTGTCCCGAGACAATGTTCCAATCCAAGATTAATTGGGGCAGTTGGGGAACTACTATGACTTCAGTTTATCTTTCCTAGTTAAAACTGTGGGAGGGCACAAGAAACAGAGAATGAGATTCCAGACTCAGCCATTCTGTCCAACACCAAGATTTCTATATAAATGCCCAAGCCAAGACTGTTGAAGGTTGGAAAGCCAAGGGGCTATCAAAAATTAGGTTTGTTTACTGAGTTATTCCAGACCAAAGATTGAGAGCCTAGTGTGGCTGTAACTATCAACTCTCCAGTCCTACCCTGAGTCTTGTGCTTAAAAAATGGAGTGACTGAAGTGATAAGAGAAGTTAAAAAAAGGAAACAGAGAGAAACCTTCAGTAACCATCACTAGAAGAAAGGCTGAAAATATAGCAAACAGAAGAAACTTCTGAAGTATTATGATTAAGAAAAACCCAATATAACATTTCAAAACAGATGAAATGATTCTGTAATAGTTATAAATAGAATCTTGGAAGGAAGTAAAAGATATATTGGCCTCAAGGACTCCAAGAGTGGTCTGAAGAAATGAAAAAAGAAATGAAACAAGAGTTACAAATGAAATTGGACTTCTTGGAAGAAAAATAAGTAATTAGGAGCAAAAGGTAGAAAAATTCACCCTTTTGTGGGCTCTTTTGAAGACAGGTTGAAACAAATAATTTAAAATTTAATGATACAACAAGAACTAATAGAACAAAATCAAAAGAATGTGTGAGATATCTCCTATTAAAAGCATACAGGAAGATAAAAAAATAGGATAAAGAGAGATAGAGAGAATTTTAAAATCCTTGGAATTTATGAAAACCATGGCAAAGCAGAAAACCTGGATACTATATTTCAAGAGAGCCTAAAAAACTCAAAAGAAACAAAAAACTTGTCTAAGACTTGTATTGAAACCTGAAAGCAAAAGAAAAATAAAGATAATCTTCAGGTTTATATCTGAAAGAAATCACAAATTCAACATACATAGAGATGATATTTCCAAACATTAGTACTTCTATATTAAAGGGAAAAAAATATTACAAACAGCCAGGAAGAAAGACATAAAGAACCAAGGAATCATAGGCAGGTCATACAAACTTATGTAACTAGGAGAAAGAAAATGAAAACTTGGAATACAATATATCAAAACCTCCAAACTTTCAAGTAATAATAACCTATCCTTGAAAGCTGAAAGTAATCCTTGGGATGGGGGGCAGTTGACTTTTACTGATAACAATGACTTCCAAGCATTTCTGCTGAGAAAACCAAATCTGGGTAGAAACTCTTAATATGCAAATGCAGGAAACAAGAGACATTTAGAAAAGCATACAAGTTGGAGCAACTTGAATGCTTAAATTATTAATTATATCCAAAGAAAAGGAGAACTCATCATCTGCAGAGATCAAAAAGGAAGCAAAGAAAGACAAGCTTAAGATTTAGGGTTTTTTTGGTTTGTTTTGTTTTTGACAAGAACAAAGAAAATTGGCGAGGAAAATACAAGGATTATTATCCAAAGACCTCTGGCTCATGGAGTAGACTGGAGCAGAGACCAGAAGTGTTCTAGCCTTCTCATTTGGGTATAAATGGATTCTCTTTCCCTCAGGAACTATGAAGGCATATGAGTATAGGGTGTGAATATCTATGGTATTCTTTTCTCATTTTAAACTGTGAAAGCAACTCTTTTGGTCCTGGGTGCATTCAAACTTATGTCAGAATTGGAAAATGAAGGAGATTTAACGAATATTTTGAAGAAATGGATGAATTCCAGGGAGACAGGATGGGACAGAAAGAAAAACTGACTTTCTAACTCATATCACCCTAATTGCCTATCCTTTCCCTCTTTTGTAGCTAAACTGCATTCTCTCCCGTAGTCCTGAACGTGCTTCATCTGTGGGTGAACTTTAGATAGCAGTATGTTTTTTGAATACAAGGCTTTTGGAGAGCAAGGCTACTGATGCTGGGTATTTCCGGCCTTTCCCTGTCTCAGGTTCAAAGTCATGTTTTCATCTGTTCTGTCAGAGTGCACAACAGCTTTAATCTATGCCACACAAATCATTCCCCTCACTCAATTATCAGGAAACTGCAATAAAACTTGAATGTCAGGGTCGATTGAGTTTTAATCTCTAAATTCAAAACTAAATAAAGATCCTAGGTATATTATCTGTTCTTGCCAAAATAGAGGATTCCTAGTGAGGTATTTCTTCCTCTGACTTTCAAGTAGCTGATTTTTCCTGGGTTCAGGATCTCAGGAGCGACCCCATTACCTGACTGGCAATTTGACAATTAACCGACATTGTCCTAGAAAGAAGCTACTAACGGATCTGACATGGGCTCGAAGGCTTCGTACCAGGAGCCCATGAGATTGACAAATCTATTATGGATGCCACACATCACAGATAAATATTTCAATGCCAATAAATAAAGGATGCTGAGGGTTTCTCCTGCTGAATGACTTTTCACAGTTCGTCGCACACAATAGTTTTCTGGCTCCTCAGCGGCCTCAACTCCCGTCCAAAGTTGGGTGTCCCTGTGGGATTCCACCAGTGGCAGCAGCCAGGTTACATTGTGCTTTCAATTTGGAGGTACAAAGAACCAATTAATCAGGCTCCGTCAAAGAGGATGTAAGATCCCTCTTTGGTGCATTAGGCGCTGTGTGGGCCTTGTAAGGCAGACTGCTTTTGTTTTGTGTTCCACCGTGATTACTGTACAATGTGCTGACTTGTCGCACTTAATGACTTCCTCTCCTGCCTTCACTCATTCCACTATCTCCCCCCACCCAGCACAACCTCCCTCCCCAAAGACCTAGAATGTCAGTCATGTTGTTGGGTCGACACCATTCTCCCTTTTCCACTTTCCCCAACCTGCTCTGTAATACTACTTTAGTAATAATAACAATCCCCTGTGTTTTGGTATTGGTGACGAGCATAATAAACTACTAATAGCTCATGTTCTTAGGGTGTTTTGATATGTGCTGCATCCTTTCCTCACGATCATACAGCAGTATAGGCAGTGAGTATATTATCATCTTCACATGATGGATGAGGACATTGAAGTTCAGAGAAGTTAAGTGGTACAGTCACACAGCTCACAAGAGTTACTGCTTACCCCAAGTCCTAGATGCGTTCTACTGCTCTGTCCTTCCTACAGCTTGTTCTTTATTACTTCCCTGTAAAAGAAGTAAGATGGCACAGTAGATAGAGCACCAGGCCTGAATTCAAATCTGGTCTTGGACACTCAAAGCTCTGTGACTCTGAGAAAGTCACTGAATCCTGGTTTCCTCAGTTTCTTCATCTGTAAAATGACCTGAAAAAAGAGATGGCAAAGAACTCCAGTGTCTTTACCAAAAAAACCCTAAATAACTAAAACATATCTAAAACAACTGAACAACAAATAGCCCTATGAAGTAGATAGCATTGTTAGTCCCATTCCAAAGAAGGAATCCAAGACTATGAGAAATGAAACAATTTAGAATTATAGGCTTCCAGAATTGGATATTCCTTCAAAGGTCATCTAGTTTGAGCTAGACCTTATCTAAAGGCTAGCCAGTTGGAAGGCAGCAAGGTAGAATAGAAAGGTTTCTTGGAATAAAGAAAAAAAAATCTCAGTTTGAAGCCTGTTTCTTTTGTTTACAACCTGTGCGTCATCTCTGGGCCTCCATTTCTTTAATTGTAAATTTTTTGAGACTAGATTGGATATCCTTTTATGTCCCTTCCAGCTCTTTATTCTTAATTCTATGAGTCTCATGAATTATCTTTTTATGGAGTAGCTGAGTATCATCCCTTGGATTTCTTAACTCCTCCACTGTACCATGAACCTGGCTTGTTAGAACAGGGCTTTCTGGTCAACTGAAGTGCTTGTTCCATAGAGGCGCTCTCTCTCTCTCTCTCTCTCTCTCTCTCTCTCTCTCTCTTTTACTTTTGGGTAATACTTTTGAATTACTTTCTTTTTTTCTTTTGTAAATTTTATTTTACTTTTAATTTATAGAATACAAACAAGCATTTCCATAGAATAGTATAATAAATTAAAAAATATATATATAAAACATATGCAACTGCAAATCAAATCTATTATATATAACTCGTCATTCCTTTTAAATACACAATATATTTACCACATAAATTTATTTTTTCTTCTCTTCTTCCATCCTAGAAATGGCTACCATTGAACAAAAATAAGTATGTCTATAGCTATAATTTGAATACCAGGTCTTTGAAGGCACATACTACGGCATCTTAGCTCTCTCTATTTCTGGTACCTTGTAGAAAGTCTTATAGATAGTAGATGCTGAAAATACATTTAACCAAATTAAATAGGGCATGTATGGAGGAGGGGTATAACATCCTAGATTGTTTCTCTGTTAACGCTTCCTGACTTTTTAAGACATTTAATAGCTGTGTGACCATGTGCAAATCATGTGACCTTTCTGGACTTCAGTTTCCTCATCTGTAAAATGGAGATAACCACAAATAGCAACTACCTCAGAGAGTTATTGTAAGGATTAATTGAGAAAATATATGTAAAATACTTTGTACATTTAAAAAAAAGCATCATAAATGTTAAGCCTTATTTTTATATGTTGATGATGAGGCTCAAACAGCTTTGTAGTTTTACATTCTAACTATGAAATTCTTGCATATATTTTTGTGTTAAGTATATGATAGTGGGAAGATCTAGAGACCAGGACTCTAGTCATATCCCAGTCAGTAACTAGTCTCATGACTATAGGTATATATAGTACATTTCATTCTGGTGTGTTCCCAGGGAATTTCCATTATTTTTAAGGTGAACATTTGTTAAATTATTAATCAGAAAATAGCAACAGAATAAAGACTGAATCCATAGTTTCCTTGGTATAAAGATTTCTTGAATAAGGAAACAACTTGTATCAATGCAAGTAGATAGAAAACTGTGAAGAAGACACATTTTGAAAATTCATTAAACAAATGAAACAAAAATTTAACTAAATGCATTTTTTAAAATTATCAGCAAAAAATATGAGCTTTGAAAAACTTTTTTTTTTGGAGATGTTATACTGTTCCTGGGAGTATCCAGCAAGCCTACCTTGGGAGCCTATGCCATAATCTCTAGCAAAATATTTCCTCTCTCTTGGTCCTCAGTTTTTTCATTTGCCAAATAGAGTTATATGGCTGATCCACTTTGTAGGGATGTTGTAAGGATCAAGTAAGATAAGATACATTAAAGTGCTTGGAAGGTAAAAATTTGCTAAGCAGATAAAAGGAAATAAAAGTAGTTAGGATGCTACAATTGGAAAGTTTGAAGAGACCTCCACAGCCATCTTGTCTAATCCATAATGAAAAGGAATCTTTTCTCTATTATGGATGATAGTTGTGTAGCTTTGCTTGAAGACCTCCACGAAAGAGGAGCCCTTTGTTTTCAAGGCAGTTCTTCGTGCTTTTGGACAGATGTAATTATTCAGAGGTTTTCTGACATTAAGTTTAAATTTGCCTCTTTGCAACTTGTACCTATTGTTTCTTGTTTTGATCTCTGAGACCAAAAATTTAATCTGTCTTCCTCATGAGGATTCTTTAAATACTTGGATAACAGTGAAGGTTTTAGGAAGGAGGAATATATACTTCAAAAGAGAATCATAAATATACAAACACATTTCTCAAGACATAGGATAATTCTCTCACTGACATCCCTTCAGTCTCTGGGGAGGGGAAGGGGGTTAGTTTTCTAGCATAGCTCAGTTCCTTTAGAGCCCAATCCCAGCCCCAAGTCCAAACACTTCCTCTCAAGGAAACTCAAGTTCTAGGCACCCTGGGAGCTTTTCAGGCTTCCTTGCGAGGGCCCCAGTTTACAATACTGGTTTCAAGCATCTCCATTGCTAAAATTTCCCATCCCATATGTATCCTTCTAGCACCTGAAGCTGAGAACAAATAATATAAAGCAAACACCTTCAGACCCACTTTTCAGAGCAAGGATAGCCGAGTAAAAGCAAATCCCTTTACCTCCTCACTAGTTTGGTACATGATCTTATTGGGCACAATGGGAAAAATGTGGGGGAAAGTGAGCAGATGGCTACCTCATGAGGTAGGGAGTCAGGCAAACTCCAAGTCAGGTAAACTCAGCATACTGAAAATTTGAATTACACTTGAACACACTCATTTTCCCCTCCTTTTCCTTGTCTTTTCTTTTCCATGCCAAACACATTCAATTCTTTCTTTTTTTTTTTTTTTTTTTTTGGGGACATTCAAACTTTATTTTTTTATTTTTTATTTATTTTTTTTTTTAAATTTTTTTTTTTATTTAATAATTACATTATATTTACACTCATTTCTGTTCCGATTTTTTTTTCCCCTCCCTCCCTCCACCCCCTCCCCTAGATGGCAAGCAGTCCTTTATATGTTGGATATGTTGCAGAATATCCTAGATACAATATATGTTTGCAGAACCGAACAGTTCTCTTGTTGCGTAGGGAGAATTGGATTCAGAAGGTATAAATAATCCGGGAAGAGAAACAAAAATGCAGATAGTTCACATTCGTTTTCCAGTGTTCTTTCTTTGGGTGTAGCTGCTTTTGTCCGTCATTTATCAATTGAAACTCAGGTCTCTTTGTCAAAGAAATCCACTTCCATCAAAATATGTCCTCATACAATATCGTTGTCAAAGTGTATAATGATCTCCTGGTTCTGCTCATTTCACTTAGCATCAGTTCATGTAGGTCTCTCCAAGCCTCTCTGTATTCATCCTGCTGGTCATTTCTTACAGAACAATAATATTCCATAACATTCATATACCACAATTTACCCAGCCATTCTCCAATTGATGGGCATCCATTCATTTTCCAGTTTCTAGCCACTACAAACAGGGCTGCTACAAACATTTTGGCACATACAGGTCCCTTTCCCTTCTTTAGTATTTCTTTGGGATATAAGCCCAATAGAAACACTGCTGGATCAAAGGATATGCACATTTTGATAATTTTTTGGGCATAATTCCAGATTGCTCTCCAGAATGGTTGGATTCGTTCACAACTCCACCAACAATGCATTAGTGTCCCAGTTTTCCCGCATCCCCTCCAACATTCATCATTATTTTTTCCTGTCATCTTAGCCAATCTGACAGGTGTGTAGTGGTATCTCAGAGTTGTCTTAATTTGCATTTCTCTGATCAATAATGATTTGGAACACTCTTTCATATGAGTGGTAATAGTTTCTTTTTTTTTTTTTTTTTTTTTTTTTTTTTTATAATAAATTTTATTTTATTTAATAATAACTTCGCATTGACAGAGTCCATGCCAGGATAATTTCTACACGACATTATCCCTTGCAATCACTTATGTTTCGTTTTTTCCCCTCCCTCCCTCCTCCCCCCCCCCCCCCAGGATGGCAAGCAGTCCTATATATGCTAAACATGTTGCAGTATATCCTAGATACAATACATATTTGCAGAACCAAACAGTTCTCTTGTTGCACAGGGAGAATTGGATTCAGAAGGTAAAAATAACTCGGGAAGAAAATCAAAATTGCAAATAGGAGTGGTAATAGTTTCAATCTCATCCTCTGAAAATTGTCTGTTCATATCCTTTGACCTTTTATCAATTGGAGAATGGCTTGATTTCTTATAAATTTGAGTCAGTTCTCTATATATTTTGGAAATGAGGCCTTTATCAGAACCTTTAACTGTGAAAATGTTTTCCCAGTTTGTTGCTTCCCTTCTAATCTTGTTTGCATTAGTTTTATTTGTACAAAGGCTTTTTAATTTGATGTAATCGAAATTTTCTATTCTGTGATCAGTAATGGTCTCTAGTTCATCTTTGGTCACAAATTTCTTTCTCCTCCACAAGTCTGAGAGATAAACTATTCTATGTTCCTCTAATTTATTTATAGTCTCGTTCTTTATGCCTAGGTCATAGACCCATTTTGATCTTATCTTGGTATATGGTGTTAAGTGTGGGTCCATGCCTAATTTCTGCCATACTAATTTCCAATTATCCAGCAGTTTTTATCAAATATTGAATTCTTTTCCCAGAAGTTAGGGGCTTTGGGTTTGTCAAACACTAGATTGCTATAGTTGACTATTCTGTCTTGTGAGCCTAGCCTTTTCCACTGATCCACTAATCTATTTCTTAGCCAATACCAAATGGTTTTGGTGACTGCTGCTTTATAATATAATTTTAGATCAGGTACAGCTAGGCCACCTTCATTTGATTTTTTTTTCATTAATTCCTTGAGATTCTCGACTTTTTATTGTTCCATATGAATTTTGTTGTTATTTTTTCTAGGTCAATAAAATATTTTCTTGGAAGTCTGATTGGTATAGCACTAAATAAATAGATTAGTTTAGGGAGTATTGTCATCTTTATTATGTTCGCTCGGCCGATCCAAGAGCACTTGATATTTTTCCAATTATTTAAGTCTGACTTTATTTGTGTGGAGACTTTTTTATAATTTTGCTCATATAATTCCTGACTTTCCTTTGGTAGATAGATTCCCAAATATTTTATGGTATCAACAGTTATTCTGAATGGAATTTCTCTTGTATCTCTTGCTGTTGGGTTTTGTTGGTGATGTATAAAAATGCTGAGGATTTATGGGGATTTATTTTGTAGCCAGCTACTTTGCTAAAATTATGAATTATTTCTAATAGCTTTTTGGTAGAATCTCTGGGGTTCTCTAGGTATACCATCATATCATCTGCAAAGAGTGATAGTTTGGTTTCCTCATTGCCTACTCTAATTCCTTTTATATCTTTCTCGACTCTTATTGCCGAGGCTAGTGTTTCTAATACGATATTAAATAATAATGGTGATAGTGGGCAACCTTGCTTCACTCCAGATCTTACTGGGAAAGGTTCCAGTTTTTCCCCATTGCATATGATGCTTACTGATGGTTTTAAATATATGCTCCTGACTATTTTAAGGAAAAGTCCATTTATTCCTATGCTCTCAAGTGTTTTTATTAGGAATGGATGTTGGATTTTATCAAATGCTTTTTCTGCATCTATTGAGATGATCATGTGGTTTTTGTTTGTTTGGTTATTGATATAGTCAATTATGCTAATAGTTTTCCTAATATTGAACCAGCCCTGCATTCCTGGTATAAATCCTACTTGGTCATAGTGTATTATCCTGGTGACAATTTTCTGTAATCTTTTTGCTAATATTTTATTTAAGATTTTAGCATCAATATTCATTAGGGAGATTGGTCTATAATTTTCTTTCTCTGTTTTCAGCCTACCTGGTTTAGGTATCAGTACCATATCTGTGTCATAAAAGGAGTTTGGTAGGACTCCTTCAATCCCTATTTTTTCAAATAGTTTATATAACATTGGAGTTAATTGTTCTTTAAATGTTTGGTAGAATTCACATGTAAATCCATCTGGTCCTGGGGATTTTTTCTTAGGGAGTTGATTGATAGTTTGTTCTATTTCTTTTTCTGAGATGGGACTGTTTAGGATATTTACTTCTTCCTCTGTTAGTTTGGGCAAGCTGTATTTTTGGAGGTATTTTTCTATTTCATTTAAGTTGTCGAATTTATTGGCATAAAGTTGGGCAAAGTAACTCCTAATTATTGCTCTAATTTCCTCTTCGTTAGTGGTGAGTTCTCCCTTTTCATTTTTAAGACTAACAATTTGATTTTCCTCTTTCCTTTTTTTAATCAGATTTACTAAGGGTTTGTCTATTTTGTTGGTTTTTTCATAGAACCAACTCTTAGTTTTATTAATCAATTCAATAGTTTTTTTACTTTCAATTTTATTGATCTCACCTTTTACTTTTAGAATTTCAAGTTTAGTGTTTGACTGGGGGTTTTTAATTTGTTCCTTTTCTAGCATTTTTAATTGCAAACCCAATTCATTGACCTTCTCTTTCTCTATTTTATACAAATAGGCCTCTAGAGATATGAAATTTCCCCTTATTACCGCTTTGGCTGCATCCCATACATTTTGGTATGATGTCTCATTATTATCGTTTTCTTGGGTGAAGTTATTAATTATGTCTATGATTTGCTGTTTTACCCAATCATTCTTTAGTATGAGATTATTTAGTTTCCAATTATTTTTTGGTCTACTTCCCCTGCTTTTTTGTTGAATGTAATTTTCATTGCATCGTGGTCTGAAAAGGATGCATTTACTATTTCTGCCTTACTACATTTGAGTTTGAGGTTTTTATGTCCTAATATATGGTCAATTTTTGTATAGGTTCCATGAACTGCTGAAAAGAAAGTGTATTCCTTTCTGTCTCCATTACATTTTCTCCAGAGATCTATCATATCTAGCTTTTCTAGTATTCTGTTTACCTCTTTGACTTCTTTCTTATTTATTTTCTGGTTTGATTTATCTAATTCTGAGAGTGCAAGGTTAAGATCTCCCACTATTATAGTTTTACTGTCTATTTCTTCTTGCAGCTCTCTTAGTTTCTCTTTTAAGAATTTAGATGCTACCCCACTTGGTGCATATATGTTTAATATAGATAGTGCTTCATTATCCATGCTACCCTTTAGCAAGATATAGTGTCCTTCCTTATCTCTTTTAATTAGGTCAATTTTTGCTTTAGCTTGATCTGAGATCAGGATGGCTACCCCTGCTTTTTTGACTTCACCTGAAGCATAGTAGATTTTGCTCCAACCTTTTACCTTTAACCTGCATGTATCTCCCCGCTTCAGGTGTGTTTCCTGTAAACAACATATTGTAGGATTCTGGCTTTTAATCCATTCTGCTAACCGCTTCCTCTTTATGGGGGAGTTTACCCCGTTCACGTTTATGGTTAGAATGACCAATTCTGTATTACTTGCCATCTTGTTAACCCCGGTTTATGCTTTCCTCCCTTCTTTCCCCTTTCCCCCCCTTCCAAGTATTAAGCTTGTGAGCACCCTTGCTTCTCACAGCCCTCCCTTTTTAGTGTCCCTCCCCCCGCCTTAGAGTTCCTCCCCCTATCTTACCCCTTTTCCTCCCAGTTCCCGTATTCCCTTCCACTTAGCTTATTCCTTCCCTTTTCCACTTTTCCCTTCTCACTTTTCAATGAGATGGGAGAAGTTTCACCATAGATTGAATATGTCTTAAGATTTTTCACTTAAAGCCAATTCTGAAGGCAGTAAGATACCCTCTATATTCATCCCCCTCCATTCTTTCTCTCAGATATAATAGGTTTCCTATGCCTCTTCATGAGATGTACTACCCCCACTTTACCCTTTTTCTGGTACAATGTCCTTTCCACATCAATTTCTAGAACAAGGTATACATGTATTCTTTATACATCTATATAGTCAAAATATAGTTCCCAAGATTAATCTTTACCTTTTTAGATTTCTCTTGAGTTCTATATTTGTAGATCAAACTTTTTGTTAAGTTCTGGTTTTTTCATCAGAAATAGATGAAATTCGCTTACTTCATTGAATGTCCATCTTCTTCCCTGGAAAAAGATGCTCATTCTCGCTGGGTAAGTTATTTTTGGTTGCATACCAAGTTCCTTAGCCTTTCGGAATATCATATTCCAGGCCCTTCGATCTTTTAATGTGGATGCTGCCAGATCCTGGGTGATCCTTATTGTGGCTCCTTGATACTTGAATTGGGTTTTTCTAGCCGCTTGCAATATTTTTTCTTTCACCTGAGGGTTCTGGCATTTGGCCACTATATTCCTTGGTGTTTTGATTTTAGGATCCCTTTCAGTGGGTGATCGATGAATCCTTTCAATGTTTATTTTTTCCTCTGTTCCTATGACTTCTGGGCAGTTCTCTTTGATGATTTCCTGGAAGACAGTGTCCAGGCTCTTTTTTTCATCATGTTTTTCTGGGAGTCCAATGATTCTCAGATTGTCTCTCCTGGATCTGTTTTCCAGGTCTGTTGTCTTCCCCAGAAGGTATTTCACATTTTTCTCCATTGTTTGATTTTTTTGGATTTGCTTGACTGATTCTTCTTGTCTCCTCGAGTCATTCAATTCCACTTGTTCAATTCTGATTTTCAGTGAAGTATTCTCTTCACTCACTTTTTTAAAATCTTTCTCTAATTGTCCAATTGAGTTCTTTTGTTCTGTGGAATTTTTTTCCATTTCGCCAATTTTGTTTTCAGTTCACTAATCCTATTTTTCAAGGATTTTACTTCTTTATCCACTCTCTCTTTAACTGACTTCTCCAGGCTCTTTTGCCAAGCCTCCCTCTCCTTTTCCCAAGCTTCCTTCTCCTTTTGCCAAGCCTCACTCTGCTTTCCCATTTTTCTTCTAGCTCCCTTGTGAGAGCCTTTTTAATCACTTCTATGAGGTTCATCTGTGCTGAGGAACAGACGATCTCCTCCTTTGGGGAATCACCTGGGGACTGCCTGTTTTTAGTCTCCTCAGGATTTAGAGTCTGCTCTCTATCTGTGTAGAAGCTGTCTAGGGTTAAAGTCCTCTTCAGCTTCTTGCTCATTCTGTCTATTAATCAGAGACAAACTACCAAAGAAAAACAGAAAAAACTGGAGTCTTTCTTTGGGGGGGGGCTGGGTGTGTTATCGAGCTTCCTCTACAGACTGCAGGTGGCAGCAGTGAGGCACTAGCAGGACTGTGCTGCGCCTGCGCTCTGAGATCCCAAAGCGTGCTGAGTCACTGAGGGGGGGGGAAGGGGGGGCGGCCAGGTCCTGAGAGACTCCAGCTGTTTGCGGTTGTGTTCTTCAGCCCCGGTGTTTTTAGCTTCTCTGCTGGGCTGTTGACTTGCTGCAGGTTCCAAACCTGTAGCGAAGCTCTCCCGCAGAGACAGCTGCGATCACTCCCCACCCCTCTCCAGTCTGCTCCCGTGCTCTCACTGCCGCTGCCCGCCGCCTGCGCCCGATCTAAAACCGCCCCAGCCCTCCAGTAAAGACAGACCTTTCTTGGCGGATCTCAAGGATGGCTTCTCTTGGTAACTATTTGTGGGTTTTTTTCAGTCAAGCATTGATTCAGAGGCTTGTAATGAAGTGGATAGTGAGAGAAAGCGCGGAGCTTATGCAACTGTGAGCCTCCTCTCCGCCATCTTCCATTCAATTCTTTCAAATGATCTTCATATCATGAACTTTTATATTGGGCCGAAGATCCCATTTCTTTATTCAGAGTTTAAGCCAGCAGGATCCAGCTTCACTTGCTAGCCTGAAGTTCCATTCAGGAGTTTGTTAAATCATTAATCAATGATTATTGGCTTGATATTTCTTTCAATAGCTCAGTCTTCTATGGTTCTCATTTACTTTCCAGTTTTGGCAATGTGATAAGATACTTGCTGTCATATCTACTGATTATTTGAAAAGTGTCAGAACCAGGGCTCAGGCAGCAGCAGGTTGGGCCAAATTAGGGAAGACTGAGTGGGTGCAGGATAACAAAGCAAGTCTCCAGGGACAGAACAGCTACAACAACATGGGCAGGGAGAGGCCCCTAAGTAAGACTGTTATTCTAATATTTCTTCTTTTCCATTACTTAGGGTCAGATTTGATCCTAGAGTCTGGAGTCACTTCAAACCTACCAGTGGGGGCTAACTGACTTCAGGTGGAGAGGAGGGAGTGCCTCAGGAAGAGAAGCAGCAGGTGATGGTCTCAAGGCCAACATGGAGGGGAGCTGTTTTGCTTTGGAAGCTTTATCAGCTAAGAACACAGAGAAGAATTAATACCAATGACAATTTGGAATCTTGTTTCCTCAGGAAGCCAAGGACAAAAAATACATCCAATCCCATTCAACAAAATGTTCATTAGATTCCTCTTCATGAAAAGCACCAGCTTAGGAGCTGGGGAATAAAAAGACACAAGAGCAACAATAACAATCATCCTTGTCCTCAAGAGGCAACATGAAATGGCAGAATGTGTCCTGGACTAGTAACTAGGAAATCTGCATTTAAAGTCTTCACTCTGGTACTACCTATGTCAACCTCACTGAATTGTATGTAAATTGGGTAATTTCCCTGGATTCAATGAAGTAATGTTTGCAATATTTTTTAAACCTCAAAGCTTATAAATGGGACATATTTTAAAATGAGAAATAAATCTGGGAGGTATCTCCAACTACAGTGTACTTTATAATCAATTCAACAAACATTTATTAAGAATCAGATTCTGTGTCCAAGGCACTGTACTAGGCATGAGGGATGATGTGAAAAGAAATAAACAAACAAGATATTCCAAACACTGTCTTTGTCCAAAAGGGAGCTTATGTTATTCTTGGATGCTGAGGGAGTACTATACAAGGCTAAGTGAATTTAAGATAAAATGATTTAAGGGACCTAGATATATAAAGAGAAACAGAGACAGAAAGAGAAGAAAAAGAAACACACAGAGAGAGAGAGAGAGAGAGAGAGAGAGAGAGAGAGAGAGAGAGGGAGAGAAGAAGGAGGAGGAATGGAGGGAAGGAGAGAAAGACAGAGACAGAGAGAGACAGAGAAATACATATACACAGAAATGGGGGAGAGAGAGAAAGAGAAAAAATGACACATACAAAATAGACATAGAGAAAAAGACAGATGCAGAGTTAGAGAGAGAGAGAGAGAGAAAGAGAGAGAGAGAGAAAGAGAGAGAGAGAGAGAGAGAGAGAGAGAGAGAGAGAGAAGAAGAAGAAGAAGAAGAAGAAGGAGGAGGAATGGAGGGAAGGAGAGAAAGACAGAGACAGAGAGAGACAGAGAGATACATATACACAGAAATGGGGGAGAGAGAAAAAGAGAAAAAATGACACATACAAAATAGACATAGAGAAAAAGACAGACGCAGAGTTAGAGAAAGACAGAGACAGACAGACAAACAGAAACATAGAGTCAGAGGCAGACAGAGACAGAAACAGAGAGATAGAGACAGAGTCAGAGATAGAGGGGAAGAGAGAGTGAGCAGTAGTGCTTTAGGGACTTTTTGTAGGAGGTGTGCTGTGAGTAGCAAGAAGCAGACATATGAGAAATGCTGTGGAGGTAGAATTAAGGACTTAGTAACTATGTGGATCCAGGGGGTGGGTAGAGTGAATGGAAGTCAATGACTGACATTTCAAACCTGGATGACTAGAAGGATGTTGGTATACTTAATAGAAATAGGGAAGTTTGGAAGAAGAGTGGATTTGGTGAATATATATCTGCTTTTGATATTTTGAATTTGAGATAACAGTGGGCGAAAAAAATCTAGATGGAGCTGTCCAGCAGAGATAACCAAAGTCACAGGGAAAGTTCAGTGACAACGAGATATATTTGTCCCAATTTCTAGACTAATGAGAATGGAAAAGACCTTTATGTGAATGCATTCATTATCATATAACAAATTAACAAATGCTTTACTTTTCCAGGGCTATTGACATCTGCTACTGAATTGGGATATTGAAATACATAAATACTAGAAATGAAAGAATGCTTATTTAAAATTAAGAAGATTACATTCTAAAGGGAAGGACAAAGATACATGTAAGAAAATAGTTATTAATGACCTGATGATGAAGCTAGGGATGGAACTAGATGATAGGAATACAAAGACAAAAATTAAATAGTTCCTGTCCTCAAGGACATTACAGTCTATTAGGGGAACCACCAAGTACACATGTAAGTATTACAAAATAAATACAAGATAGTTTTCTTATGGGGAGGCATGACAGCTAGAAGAGAGGCATTAGGAAAGGCAACTTGTTGGGAATAGAATTTTAGCAGAACTTAAAATGAATTAAGGATCCAAGACAGTTCCAAAAGGTTTAAAATGACTAATGAGGTCATCCACCTCCAAATAATGTGCTGATAAGAGGCCGAATATAGATCAAAGCATACTTCTTTTCCTCTATTTATTTTTCTTGGTTTTTTGCTTTCTTTTGCAACATGTAAATAGGTTTTGCATGACTGTATATGTATAGTCAATATCAAATTGCTTGCCTTCTGAAGGAGGGAGAAAGGAGGGAACAAGAGCAAGAATTTGGAACGCAAATGTTTTCTTAAAATGTAAAAATTGTTTTTACATGTAATTGAGAAAAAATAAAATAAAATAAAACAACAGCAACAAAAAAGAGAAATCAGAATTCTAAGAGGCAGATGTGAAAGAATTTATATCCTCAAAGGATAGCCTATGCAAAGGCATAATGATGGGAGGTGAAATCTCATCTGGATAAAGCAGTAAGATCAGTTTGTCTGTATTTAGATAATGTGAAGTGGAATAATGTTTAATATGTCCAAGACAAAGAATTAAGCAATGTAATACTGTAGAATCATATGTTATCTAGTGCTGGGTATCTAAATGGTGTTAGCTGAGCTCACTAATGGTTCCTGTCACCAAAAAACAGTGTTGATGGGCCATTGGCTCACAACTCTGTGGAGGACAATAGTACACAAACTGGTCTGATTTATTGAGAATTATTCTCATTAGCAGGTCCTTACTTAGATACACTGATAGATCTATCATCTCATCAATATGAGTATTTCTTCTAATGAGACATTTCTTCTCATCTGATATAACTCTCATGCCTATCCCTTGCATAAAACCCTGACAGAAACCCACAGAATACGTTGATTGTCTTGCCTTATTCAACTCTCTTGAAATTGTATGGTTACTAATGGAAGGTGCATGATGTCTACTTTTTCTTGTTGGCCAGCCCATCTCTTTTTCTGGTCCTACATTTTCCAGAAAATGTATTTTATGCCGAATTTCTTTCCTATATAATTCTTCATTGATAATATACTATAGCATACTTACATATGTCACACATTTTTTCACTGCCTTTTGGGTTATCAGAAACCCTTTATGGAATATTTATTAATCACTATCTTCCTGGGGCAGCTGGGTGACACAGTGGATAGAGCATCTGTCTTGAAGGCAAGAGGACTTGAGTTCAAATCTGGTCTCAGACACTTAACACTCCCTAGCTATGTGACCCTGGGCAAGTCACTTAACCCCAATTGCCTCAGCCCAAAAAAAAAAAAAGTCATCATCTTCTAGCACTGAAGGCTTGTTGTTCATACTTCATTTTTGAAGAGAACATTACAGGATGATGTCTTGACTTATTATGAGTTGAATTTAAGGGATGCAGAATTGCATAAAAATCAACCTTTCTATCTTTTCTAGAGCCATTGAAGTTCAGTGGCAAGATAAAAGTCAGTATAACTATGCAGTGGATAACCTTGGTCTTTTCAATGATTGACCAACTTCTAAGTTCTCCACAGTGTCTATTTCAATTGCCTTCATGGCCATTAGAACAGATTATTTTTATTTGCCTATTCCACTGGGAAAGTCTTCACATGCTTGGGTGGAGTAGACATCTCCCTAAATCACCAGGCAGTTTCAAGCCAATTGGTTACCCCCAACCTGGTTTAGCCTGTTTGCTGAGATAGTTTGGGTGAAGGTAGACACTGAAGGCAGATAAGCAGCCCTGAAAAGAGCTGGGTAGCCCTCACATCAAGGGTTCTAGGCCTCCCTAAAAACCCAACACATTCCACTAAAGACCTGGATATTTCTCAAAGAGCTAAGACTAAATTTCTAGTTTAGTTCAGCCATGCTGAAACAATGGAAGCAATATGATACAGTACTACATTCACTAGCTTGAATTCAGAATTACAGAATCTAAAAGTTGGAATGTAACTCAAAAGACATATAATCTAATTCATTCTAGATTAAAAATCCCCTCTACATTAATAAGTAGATATTTAAATTTTATTTAAAGACCTTAAATGAACTCTCAAGGCATTGTGGTCCAAATATGAACAACTTTAATTAATAGGAAGTTTTTTCTTTATATCAAACCCAAATTTATCTTTTTGTTGTTTCCGCCCATTGCTCCTACTTTTTTGTCTTTTTCTATCAAGTAGAACAAATATAATTCCTAATCCACTTAATAATCTTTCAGATATTTGAAGTTGGAGAGCAGGTACCATTCACTACCTCCTCCCAGATCTTCTCTATGCTAACCATCCTTAGTTCTATCAACAATCTTTTTATGGCATGAACTTTGCCATTCTGGGTTGTCCTCTGAATACTTTCAAACTTATTGATGTCTTGTGTATAATGTGTCATCCCAAACTGAACACAAAATTCCAAACTGAATCCAATTGCCACAGAAAAAAAGATACTTAAGAAAGATCAGTATGATGGCAAACATATACACAGATCAATTAGAAAAAAAAGAGGGACTGAACAACCAGAAAGAAATACTAATCCAAACACATTCTCTCTCTCTCTCTCTCTCTCCTCTCTCTCTCTCTCTCTCTCTCTCTCTCTCTCTCTCTCTCTCTTTCTCTCCCATGTTTCTTTAGCTATTTGTTGCCTCTTTAATCACCCTCAGCTCTCAATAACTCAGGAGACTATTTTAGTCTGTCAGGAAAAGATCAAAGGGAAGGCCATGTCACATTTTAATTAGCATTGATTGGCTAAACATTCAGTTTGAGTTTGTGTGGGACTCAATTTGGATTAGGCTTGGATAAGAAATAAGAATGGTGAATTCATCAGTTTTCCAAACACACCCATCACCCTTGGACCCTCCAAAGGTTTGTCAACAAGAATCCCTTGTGTCCTTTGGGAACTTGGGACTGGCATAATGTTCAAACAAATAAACAAGTTAACCTCTGGGATGGAAATGGTTGAACAGGATCAGGAAATGGAAAACCAGCAACAGCAGAGAAGGAAAGAGAGAATGTATGGTAGGGGAAGATAAAGAAATTTGTCTTCTACTCAGGAAAATTTTCAGTTTCATGTCATATGACATGTATCAAGATGTATCAAGAATTGGGATCACTGAACCCACTCTAAGAGAAAACTCAGAATGTATTCTCAAGAATACAGCTATCAGTCACAGAAGGTCATCACCACCATAACCATTCAGTGATCCCCAACCCCACATACTGACTCAGTGTGGCCCAACACAAAGGACTAAACTAGAGAATACACTCAGAATAAGGGAGTCATACTTAGAAGCACAGGAAGGATTACTATATTTTCAATCTTTAAAATATTTCCAGATTTTTCTTCTTCAGTGAGTTCCTATGTTTTTCCTCCCCCTCTTCCAAAACAAGAAGATTCTATACAGATAGTATCAAATATCAGCACTGACCCCACACTTCTCTTTGCTTTTGTGTTCAGGATATTAGGGATCCCAAATTGGGAAAGGAGCAAGTAACTTTTTCTTGGGACCATTGCTGTCAGCTGTTGCTTTGCCACTATCCCAGTTTACTTCCTTGCTTTCCATTCCCAGGTAAGAGAAATACTCTCCTTTTTATTTCAAAGCAAAGATATGACATGGATTCTAAATCTTCTAGAAACTGACTTGTAGACAGCAACAGAAGAGAGGTGGTCAGGATGGAGTCCAGATGGGAGTGGAAGGTATCATAAATCAGGTAAGCCAACTGTCAAGTTTAGAATGGTTAGCAAAGAGTCTGTTAATGAGAGAAATAGCATCATTGTTAAAGAATAGCTACTGGAATTGACCATGTTTAAGTTGATCAAAACATATAAAACTCACTAAAACACAGAAGAAATCTGACATAAATATGCAATGTTCCACATCTTGGACCCTGACATCTGAGAAGAACTAGGGAGAAGTATCTCATCTCTCCTTTAGATGACTAAATTTGTTCTTTATAATTTTGCAGCATTTAGTTTCCAAGATTTTGGAGTTCTTCTTTTGTGGTAACCTTGCCATAGTCTTTGTTTAGAGAGCTAAGGGGCATAGTGTATACAGTGCTGGACCTGGAATCAGGAAGACTCATCTTCTTGAGTTCAAAATCTATCCTCTGACACTAGTGGTGTGACCCTGGGAAAGTCATCTAACCCTGTTTGCCTCAGTTTCCTCTTCTGTAAAATGAGCTAGAAAAGGAAATGGCAAATCACTCCATTATCTTTGTCAATAATATCCAATACCCCAAATGAGATCATGAAGAGTTAGAGATGACTGAAAAATAACAGCAAAAGTCTCTGTTTTTATGGCTTTCCTGACTCTTCTTATTTTATTTTCCATCAGTTCAGAAAAAATTTCTCATACTTATCTATAGTCAATTTGATCGTTATTTCTTTACCACAGTAATATTCTAATATATTTGTCTCCCATAATTTGTTTAGTCATTCCCAAATTGGATGCACCAACAAAAAAAATTTTGCCCAGTATTTTTATATTCTTTGATGGATTTGAGGGACTGGGTCATGTAGTATTGATTAGATTCAATAGATACTACCCCAGGGCACAGTGATAGGTTCTGAGGCTATAAATATGAAAACCCACACAATTTTTGCTCTCAAAGAGTTTACAACCTAATGGAGGAATGTATATATATATATATATAATAAAATATAAAAGGCAGAATATGATATGTGCAAAAGAAATACACAAAATATTTTGTAGAAATCTGAGGAAGATGACTTCTAATTGCAGACTTCTTAGAGAAGGTTACATTTTGATCAAGGACTTGAAGGAAGAGATTTCAATAAGTAGGCATGTGGACGGAAACTAGGGGAGTTGGGGAAGGGGAGAAGGTCGGTGCTAGCATGAGATCAAAAACCCTTAGATAAACCTTGCTGCGGATCAAGCAAGGACAAAGGTGCTAGGATGGCCAGACAGGAAGAGGCTCTACAATAACATGCCATAAGAAGCTCCAGCTTCTGCTGGGCCAGAAGTACTGTGGCTTATGACTCTGAAAATTACTAGGTTATAAATGCCACCTTGGGCAAGGTTCTCTTTCCAGTCCTTGGCTTTCTGCTGTGGAGGCCACTATACCTGCCACTTTGAATAGGACCACGGATGGCTTCACTGAGATGCAATTATGTGCAGAACTAGTGATGTGCCACATGCAATCCTGGAAGTACAACACAATCAGGGCGTCAATTATTTAAAGCCTAATTAACATAGCTCTGCATGGCTTTTGGGGGGCTTGAACAAGAACACAGAGCATTGTTATAGTGGAAGAAAAGAGAAAATCAAATATTAATGGAGGCTGGCTTTGTTCTCAGCACAGTGAGAGAGGGGTGCTTGTAGAAACTGGATTCCTGCCGTTGCTACAGCTTTAATTAGGAAGGTCGCGAGCTTCCTAGGCTTCCTTAGACTCCTTTAATTTCCACAGAGGGAAACAGCTTCTGAATTTTATTGAACACAGTTGAATTTTTATTTTCAAAAATCAAAACAGAAACATTTCTTGGCATCTGTTATGAGCGCTGGGTGTTATTTGCTCTTTAGAGATAAAGCTGTTTTTATACAGGGAGAGAGTCAGGAAAAAGAGGCCAGAGATTCATCTTGGGAAAGAAGCTCAACAGGGAGACCAGAGTCAGCAGAAAAATTATCCACCAGTCCTAACTCAATCCAGGCTAGAATCCACTTAGGCCCAGGGAGCGTGCTGGCCAATGAACAAGACCAAGCTCCTGTGTTTAACTCTTTAAGTATCAGAGTAAAATATGAGTACACAGAGTTTGCTGAATCAAAAAGCAACTTGATGAAAGTTGAATTGGCCCAAGGGCAATGGATATATACTAAAGCAGGATAGCAGAAAAGAGTCCTGGCTATGAGCATAGTGTTATAAGAAACACTACTTGGGTGGGAGTGGGACTAAGGGAGATGGATGGAAGAGGGAGGGAGGGAGGGAAGAAGAAAGGTAGGAGTTGGAATGAAGTATTTTGGGGAGGCAAGCTAACACAGCCCCATGATGCTCCAGTGTTTAAATTCATGGTCAATTTTCAGAGCAGAAAAAATCTTAGCCTACTTACCCTTAAGAAAATGGATCATATGATCACAATCCAGAGCTTCAAGACACTTTAAAAAACACTCCATCTAACCATCTCATTTTACAATTAAGGAAACTGAGGCACACAATTAATGAATAACATAAACCAGTAATTCATTAGAGATTGTGATATTGAATAATTTGCAGCTATGCAGTATCACCAAAGGAATATGAATATTTAAAAAGGCAGGCCTTTTTTTCAGGGGGAAGCTTGGAGGGAAAGGTGTTCATTAAGGCACTAATTCAGCCCTGTGTGTGACCCTGAGCAAGTCACTTAATTCTGAATGCCTCAAAAAAAAGTATTAGGTCATTTCTCAAAAAAACCAGCATGCTCTTCTTCTTTAGAGATCTGGGCCCAATGCATTACCTATCCACCATGTCGGTCAGGGAGACTTTCCTCATAGAATGTAAGAAGGCAGGCATTGTTTCATTGTGGTATTTTTGTCCCCAGCACCTAGCACAATGCCTTGAATATACTAAATGATTGACATTTTTGTAGAATTATTTTGAGCATATATATTGATGAATCGAGGCAGCTAGATGGCTCAGTGGATAGAGCTCTGGACCTGTGGTCAGGAGAACATGAGTTCAAATCCAGTTTCAGACTGGATTCAAATCCAGGGTCAGCTGTGGGACTCTAGATAAGTAACTTAATTTCTGCTTGTCTTAAATTACTGGTCAAGGGAATGGCAAATCACTCCAAGATATCTTTGATGAGAAAAGCCCGTAAAAGGTCACAATAAATTGGATACAACTGAACAACAACAACAACAACAAAAATTAATGGATCAGCTCTCTGGTTTGTCCTTCAAACTCCATATCACAGTTTGGACAATAGGTCATCTTCATCCATTTTTTCCTATGTGCATATTTAGGATAAACTATTTTCAATGATTCTAGATCTCATTTAGGTGGCAGATTTACTCATGTAGGCTGTAACATATTGCCACTAAAGAATTACTCAAGAGAAGCGACATAAAGAGCATTTTCAGAGAAATGTATGGCTGGCAAAATAGGAGGGTTGGTCATATATCTAGAGCAAGGTTAACCAGTGGTCAACCAGTATTTACACAATAGAAAGAGATCTAAGAGGAAAGCCCTTGATGGGCTGGCTCACTTGAAGAAGACAGGAGAGAAAATGGACAAGAGATACTTAGGATCGGGAGATGTGAATGGGCTGGGATTTGAATTTCTAGGAGTGCGTACATCTATAAGACCACATCTATGAGACTAATTAAAAAAATTAGCCTCCACACGATTAAAAGACAAAAAAAGTGGGAAAGAAATCTGCCATCTCTGTCTCTACAAAAGAAAAGTATAAAATTTAAATATATTTCTCTTTCATCCAGTTTTCTTCAGTAATAACCATCTCAAATCTGACACTTATAAATTGCCTGACCTTGGGCAAGTAATTGTATCTCTTCAGGTCTTAGTTTCTTTATCTTTAAAAGTAGCATGATGCTATTTGCAGTAGGTATTTCATAGTTTAGAAAAAAGATACCTTGTAAACTTTGAAGCATCTAAATGGGAGTTATTGTGAGCTAGTGAGTTCCCTTCCATTAAATCCTACTCTATTACCTCATCATGCTGTTCAAGGAGTCCTAGGTTCCTGAATCCAGTAGAATGTTTCCTTAAAGGCAGGTGGTATTTCCTTTATATATCTTTGTTTTCCTGGGATATCTATGAGACCATATGGCATATTATTGTTGTTGTTCAGTCATTTCAGTCATGTCTGATTCTTTGTGATCTCATTTGGACTTTTCTTGGCAAGGATACTGTAGTGCTTTGCCGTTTCCTTCTCCAACTCATTTTATAGATGAGGAAACTGAGGCAAACAGGGGTTAGGTGATTTGCCCAAGGTCAAACAGCTAGGAAGTATCTAAAGTCAGTTTTGAACACAAAATCAGTCTTACAGACTCCAAGTCAGGCACTTTTTCCACTGTACCACCCAACTGCCTCTATCGTATATAGCAGGTGCTTTAAAACTTTTTGTTGAACTCCATCCAGGAGTCACATCACAGCCCAGCTATGCCTTCTTATATCATAGGAAACTCTTCTCTATTTTTTCTCATAAGTTCTTTACAAAGAGTTCAATCATAAATTCTCTTTATATTGGGTAAATGTAAATTGTGTAAACACACCAAGGGAGTGGTCCAGCTATCCAATGGCTAACTCTTTCTCTTTATTTATGAATAAAATGTGATGTCATGAGAGTACATGCTCTGTGGTAGATCCTACTAAGCTGCCAAGCTGTCTCTATTAGAGTCTTGGGCACAAATCATTATTTTAGCAGGAACAGACTAGTCAAAGGCTTATCACTAGAACCCAGTGATCTATTTTTTGGCCACAAAAATCTCCCTTATTATCACTACTAAATTATAGAAGGTTTGAGATCTAAAGGAACTACCTATGCCAATGAAAGTATAGATTCTTAAAATTATTGAAAGAAGTGAGTTTTCCCTCACAAAGGAAGCTTCAAGCAGAGGTTGAATGATGACTTTTTGGAAGTATTGTAGAGTGGATTCCCATTCAAGTGTATGCTATTCCATTAAGGTCATTTCCAACTGGAACACATTCAAAATAGGGAGAGTGTGGGAGAAGGATTAGCTGAAGGAACTTGAGAATGCTTACTTTGGAGAAGAGAGAGCTCAGGGAAGTCATATCATTAGAAAGTAAGCTATTAGGGAGTAGGGATTATTTCATTCTTTGTGTTTCTATCCTTAGCTCTTGGTACAATGCCTGGCTTCCTTAATTCTAGTGTTGATGGATTGATTGATATCTTCAAGTATCTGAAGGACTGTCTGTTGCAAAAAAGGATTAGCCTTGTTTTGCTTAGTCTCAGAAGGTAAAATTAGGAGCAATAGACTGGAAATTCAAAAAAGCAGATTTCTACTCTACATAAAATTAAATTCCCTAACACTTAGGGCTATCAAAAAGTAGAATGGTCTGCCTTAGGAGGTGATGGATTTTCTGTTAACAGATACCACTTCCACCTCCAGTGGAGGATGGAAGACTCCTTATCAGAGATTTATATAAAGGTAAGTAGGTCTACATGATATCTGAGATCTCTTTCATACCTAAGATCCTGTGATCTTTTGCTCTTTTATTCAATATTTATTATGTATTCTAGACTATAGGGAGAGGAGGAAGCTAACTGTCAAAGTTTAGATAAGACAAAGTTTAGATCTCATGTAACTTATAGCATGAGTTGTTCAGACATTTTTCAGTCACAAATGACTCTTTGTGACCCTGTTTGGCAAAGATATTAGAATGGTTTGTCATTTCCTTATCTTGCTCATTTTACAGACAGGAAAACTGAGACAAACAGAATTAAGTGACTTGCTCAGAGACACACAGCTAGTGTCTGAGGATGGATTTGAACTCAGGTCCTCCTGACTTCAGGGCCAGCATTCTATTCACTTCATCACCTAGCTGTCCCAAGGAGCTTTCATTTTACCAGGAAGAAGAGGGAGAGGGGATATGGTTTATATAAAAAAAAGTAATCATAAAAACAGAGAAGAATGAAGGAAAAAGAGAAAGATTTAAAAACTAAGGGCGAAGGAGGGGATCAGAGAAGACTAAAGAAAGGAGATAAACTTCAAAAGATAAAAAAGACGCTCAGAGGAAAAGGAAGTACATTCCAATCTTGGGCCATGGTTGGTACAAAGGAGTTGTCAGACAAGTGGAAAAACCAGGAGGAAGTAGGATCTCAAAAGCCAGGAGAACAGAGACTATTCAGGAAGTATGAGTGTTCAATAATATGAAAAACTTCAAAGAGGTCAGAGGATGAGGGTTGAGAAAAAAAGATATGATATTTTGGTAGTAAAAAGATGTTTGGCAGCCTTAAAGAAAGCAATCTCAGGAGACCAGAAGGGATTGAATTACATATTTTAGGAGGCTGACAAATAGTAGGGGTTAGGGGTGAGTGGTAGTGGTAGGGAAGTAGAAACTATGATTATTCTTTCATGGGGTTCGGCTGTGAAAGGAGAAAAGATAAGAGTATGACAACTATAGGAGATGGAAGGGTACAATAATGATTTTTTAAAAATTAGGCAGAACTAAGCAGGTTTGTAAGCAGCACTCTATCAATCAATCAACATACATTTTATTGGGCAATTATTTGGGTTTTCATGGCCAGAGTGACCTTAAATAGCAATTGTTTCTCTTCTGACCAGAAACTCTGAGTGTCTATCCTTCTCAGACTGATTCTTTTTTGAAGGCCTCCCTTAGCCTCAATTCTTACCTAGGCTTTAGATAACCTTAGATAAAAAAGATCAGAGTCTTCCACTGTATCCAAGGCTATCAACAGTCATCTTGACCTATGTCTTGCTAAAAGACTCCAATGTCTAGAGGAGAGACTGAGACTAATGACTTCACATAGCTTTGCCTCACTTAAATTTAATTCATTTGCAAGACAAGACACCACGTTCCTGCTGTCATTGGTCCTCTTTGAGAATTAACAACAAAACAAATAATAAATAGTAGGTACCTACTATTTGCTAGGAATTGTGCCAGGTGCTAAAAATACAAATACAAATATTGATAGCTAACCTTTATATAAATTCTTTGAGAGTCAATTCCTCATAACAGCACCATCAGGTGTGTGTTCTTATTTATCCCCATTTAACAGATGAGGAAATAATACAGACTGAAAGAGTAAAGGGTTTACTGAGGGTTGCAAAGTTAATAAGTATCTGGGGACCCAAATCCAGCACTTTAGGCATTGAATTACCTAGCCTATTTTCAAGGAGACTATATTCTTTTGGGAGTGACATCCTAGGCAAATACAACAAAGGAAATTTGAAAATGACTATGGGGCAACATGACAAATATGGAAATATATTTGAAAGGACTACACGTGTTTAGCCTTTATCAGATTGCTTGTTGTTTTGGGGAGGGGGAAATAGTTTGGAACACAAAAGTCTTACAAAAATGAATGCTGAAATATATCTTTACATGTATGTGGAAAAATAAAGTACTATTGAGAAAATTAAAAAAAAAAAAAGAAAGTGAGTGTGAGAGAAGGAATAATCAAAGAAGCACTAAATGGTACAGTGGATAGAGTGCTGGACCTGGAGAGGGGATGACCTGAATTTAAACCTGACTTCAGACGCTTGCTATGTGAGCCTAGGCAAGTTACTTAATCCTGTTTACCTCAGTTTCCTCAACTGTAAAATGAACTCAAGAAAGAAATGGCAAACCACTCCAATATCTTTGCCAATAAAACTCCAAATAGTGTCATGAAAAGTTGGACATGACTGAAGAACAACAACCTCTGGGATGGGGTTAGAGAGCACAGTTATCCAGGTTAGTGTTGCTTAGGAGAAAAATGACCTCTTTTTTACAGTAAGGAGAAAAGGAGAAAGTAGGTGAAAATACAGAGGTTTTAGATATGACCTTGGTTCCAGTACTGGCTCTGAAACTCACTTGGTATACAACCTGGTCAAATCATTGAACTGCTCTGAGTTTCAATTTCCTTCTGTGTGAAATGAGAATAGACAATATGATTATATTATCACTCTATCCTCATTTATACAGAAGGAAACTAATAATAGAGATTTGGTCTCAGAGTTAGAAAGACTAGAATTCCAAGTTTTGCCTCTAAAACAAACAGTGCATGATCACTGAAGTCACTTCACCTCTCAGTGGTCTATTCCCAATCTCCAATAGCTTTATTCGCCTATAAATAACAGATGAATTTCTGTTTTACTTTGCTAGAAACTTTTATACTCATAGTTCCCTACATTTGATGGAATAACAAGTTTGGACCTTCTGAAATGATAATAATATATTCATTTCTGTTGTAAAAAGTTATGAAATGAAAAGTCGTTTGTAATCCATATATATATATGTCATATGAAAATATGAAATAAGACCATTGTCTACAAAGTGACAAGACTTGTTTACACCAAGACTCCTCAGACAGGCTACCTCCCTCATCACTTCAATTCTGTTAGGCAGGAATTGCTTTGAAGAAGTGAACTGACTGACTCCTCTTGACCTAATCTACTCCTGCCTGAGCTAAGGCAGGGAGCCAGGGATGGAGCCTCAGAAGCCAATTCTGTCTTTCTCAGCAGAGCCTGGGGCTCAGTGGGCTGCCCTTTTCTCTGTCTGTGAAGTCACTTAACTCTGAGTTTCGCTTAACCCTGGGTTTTAGAGGTGAGTGCAGAATGGGCAGATCAACAAACACATCCAGAAAGATGATTTCTGAAGATAGATGATGACAATAGTAATTATATCAGAAACTTCTAACTTTCATGTACTATCAGAAGATAAAGTGATAAATGGTCAAAGGATGTGAACAGACAATTTTCAGATGAAGAAATTAAAACCATTTTTAGTCATATTAAAAAAATGTTCTAAATCATTACTGGTTAGGGGTACCACTTCATACTTCTCAGATTGGCTAAGATGACAGGAAAAGATGTGGGGAGGGGATGTGGGAAAACTGGGGCACTAATATATTATTGGTCAAGTATAAACTGATCCAGCTATTCAGGAGAGCAATATGGAACTATGCCCAAAGGGCCTAACAGGCCAGAATGCTGTTGATGAGAGTATTGGAAATGTTTACATCCTCACATTTTTATTCCAATGTGAAAAGCAGTTCTATTATCCACTTGTGCAATGATTTGTAGAATGTTAAATACCCAAGAGCAATTATAAAAACCTACTTTGTTCTAGAAGCATTTCTATTTGAACCCCACTGAAAAACATGAAATGATGATGTTAATGATGCATATTTCTAAACAAACAACAAAGATAATTCATAAATCATATTGTATTATATTTAAATAACTTAGCACCAATAATATGTGGAGGCAATTTCTAAGCTAGTAAGTAAAATGTCTATTATCACCTGCTAATTAAAATGGCTCTCTCATCCTCAGCCAGGCTGAGTCTCTCTAGCAATCTCTCTGGTGCTCAACAGTTACTCTCAAGCCATTGTAGCTTCAAGGTAGTTTCAGAGACTATCTCTCCTGTTCCAGGTCTAGTTCCTTCAGGCCACAGACTGACATCTCTAACACCTTTTACAGATACAAGAACCGGGAAGAAATGCTCCAACTCGGTTTCCCTTCAGATGAGGAAACCTAAAGCCACTCATCCTCACTCCAGAAACAAACCAACCAAAAGGGATGAAGAAGGAGGTTTCTCTGACCACCTGGATTTTTTTCCTCCTATTTTTCAGTGGCTGAGGAAGAACAAATGGAAGCTGCAGAGGCAGAGGGGGTTTGAGGCTGTGTTAATTCTCCAAACCTCTGAGAGGATCTCAATTGCCAGAGACCTAAAACCTCCGGGTCTGGGGGCTGCTTTCTTGCCCACTTCAACCAGCTGACTTTGTGAATTAGGCACAAGTGGACTCTGTGTCATTTCCAGGGCTGGCCCATTCTAAACAGGCCGGCTCCTGATTTGTCTCTAGTTGTTTCTGTCAGTCTCTCCTTTGTCTCTTGGGGCCCAGTCATTACACACAGCCTTGCTCCAGGCACGTATTAAATATGCACCTCCACTCCTGGTTAAAAAACATCAACTAATCTCATCAGAGGCCAGAGACCTCCAGATATGTAAATCTACATCTGTTCCTCTTCAAAAGGAAAGATTCTCCCAGAGCAGTCTGGGAACAACATGTGCCCCATCGCGGGCTCCCCCTGAACTGGAGAAGGAGCCGACAAGGCAGGCAAACTCCCGACATTCAAAGATGGAGAAATCACACTTAATGGGATTCACTGTATTGCTTTAAGGAGCAATTAAGGAAGAGGCCAAGCAGTGCTTGCCCTAGGCTGTTGGTTCCAACTGGGGCCTCTGGAAAGTGACAATTTTCAAGTCCAGCATGTTCCTATGTACGAAGGTAGAAAGAGCAATAGGTGACTACTTGGATCAAGATTTGTGGAGCATGAATTCACTGGACCACATTGTTGATTGGCTCATCATCTTTGTGTGAATAAGACATTCCAAGTGAGAGTAACTTCTCTGAGGGCAAGAAGTGATCCCTTTCTCAGGGTCCCCCTGAGCTCTTAGTAAGTATAGGGCCTGCTAGAGTCTTAGCAAATTGGAATAAAAGCTCGTTTTGATTAGGGATTCTTTCATTCTTCTCACTTCTATCCTTAGGGCCTAGCAAAGGACCTGGAACACACTAGGCACTTACACATTTGGTGATTGATGGAGCAAAGACTTGTTGAAGTAGATTGCTAATTTCTTCCCCCTTTGAAAACTGACTTTATGATTTTGGGATCATAGATAGAACTACAGATTTAGAGTTAGAAAGAAACTTAAAGTTCATCTAATCTAGTTTTCTCCTTTTATAGATGAGAAAACTGAGGTACAAGGAGCTGAAGAGATTTGACCACGGTCAAGTCATCAGCTCAGTGGTTACATGTCAGAGCATGGATTCAAACTCAATTCTCCAATGCTTTTTCTGTTGCACCTTTCAGGAAGTCAAGAAGAGCTGAAATCAGTTTTTCTTTTGTGAGTGGCTTCCTTCTGAGTCAGTTCATTTTCTGCTGGCTTCAATTGAAGTTTGAGTCTTTTGAGAATTTTCTTGTTTAAAAATCAAATCAAAACTAAACTAAACTAAACTAATCTTTTTCTTTTTTTTTAATTCAACCATTACCTTAAACTGAGCCACTACTTTCCATTATCTGATGATTCTTAGACTGTTTATTTTTGAGTTTCCCCTCAGTGTCTTAGTGTGACCTGGGGAATAGTGTTGAACACAATGTCTGCCACTTAGTAGGCCCTAAATAAATGTTGATTGATTGGTTGATTAAAGTGGGTTATGCAGTGTCTGTACTCACTCCAGGAAACAAGCTTTTGATCGACCCCAAGAAACTCATATTTTACATCTTTGCAAACAGCATGCAGTCCCATTTTCTCTTCTGAGCTCTTAGAACTTTCATCTACCATCAATACCCACATAATTCCAAGAGGAAAAAGCACAAGTTTTCAGATGATGAGAACTGGAGTCATCTGTCACTTCTTGGTTATATGGAATTGGGCAAATTAGTTAACTTCTTTCACCCTTAATTTTTTTCACCTTCAAAATATGGATAATGAAAGCTAGTCCAGTTTTTTTTCACAGGGCTGTTGGAAAATGGATGTACATAAGTTTTTCTATAAATAAAGAAAATGTCACATACTCACATCACTGCTATTGTTGCTATCCCCTGACTAACTTCTGAGTTTCTCTCCTGAGACTGAAACAACCATGGTATTTTTTTTTTTTTGTAAGGAGATCAATTTTACAGATGTTGTTCAGTCATGTTTGACTTTTTGTGACTCTAGTTTTTTTTTTTTTTTTTTTTTTTGGGGGGGGGAAGGTGGGCATTGCTTGACAAAGATATTGAAGTACATTACCATTTACTTCTCCAGATCATTTTACAGACGAGGAACTGAGACAAACAGAATTCAGTGACATGCTCAGGGTCACACATCTGGTAACTGCCTGAAGCTGGATTTGAACTCAGGATGATAGTCTCCCAGACTCTAGTTCTGCACACTATCCACTGAACCACCCATCTGACTGCCTGAATTTTACAGGTACAACTTCTTAAAAAGCAGTTTGACATAGGAAAATATTGAATTTAGAGTCAGGAATCCTTCTTCTGACAATCCAGTAGCTGAATCTGAGTCTCAGTTTCCTCGGATGTAAAAGGAGGGAGGGTCTGGGACTAGCTCACCTATGAGGTCCCTCTGCTTTCTAAATCTATAATCCTAAAATTCCTGCAGTGTAAAGGCAAAATCTAAAGGGCAAATAACCTTGGCTTTCATAAAAGAGCAAAGGCAGGTCTAAAGAACAAGCTGTCAGTTTTCTTCTTGGCCACAGATTGGGTGGAGCTGAAATTTATGTGACCAATTAAGATGCCCATCTTTTTCTCACCAACGATGCTAAATAGTATTATGTAGCTATCACCAAGCTGTTTTCTCTTCTGATACAAATTAGGGCCTAAAGAAAGGGTCAAAATAAGAAGGAAGAAAGAGGAAACAAGTGTGTGTGTGTATGTGTGTGTAGGGTGAATGGAGCCTAAATCTTTTAATTAACGCCCCTTGAAAAGCACACCCTCTTCTTCTAGCCGGCTAATAAAAAGTGGGCTTTTGTTGCCCCTCAAGCCAGCCATTCTTGTGGTCAAGGAATCTGAGTCAAGGCCAAGGGGGTTTATTTAAAGTCTTTGGGACTTGCCAAGCTGAGGGCCCTCATTAATTCACTCTGAGTTGGCATCATTGTCTGGTTCTTTGGGAGAAAAAAAAGCCAAGGATTTTTCCTAATCCTGGCCCTGGATAACTCTCCCAGGAGGATTCAGAGCTTTGGCTAGTAGAAGAGGGGATGCTAGAGCCTGACAGATAACCTGGTGGGGGTGGAGAAGTTCCGCAGGCTTGGGGCTCTCACGCCTGGCTATGCAGGAAGGTATCACTGGGGCCCCCAATCCTCCTATACCACCAGGCTCTGAGAACCAATTCTCACTCAGTACTCTGTGAGTGCAACCTTAATTAATCAGGCCTTAGAGCCAGCTGCTAGAGCTCCCCTTCCCCTTCCCCCACTCTATCTTTAACCCCTTTATAAAGGCAAAAAAAAATCAAAAGCATGTTTAACACCAAGCTGAATTTACTTAAAAATGCAGAAACAGAACATTTGGCCCTGGATCCAAACTCTGGGTCTTCACTAGGTCTCTCATCCCTGAGGCTCAGAGCGTTTGTTAGAGCCAGAAGGCCTAAAATGGGAAAAGGTATTCTTGTTGATTCTATCAATAAACATTGATTTAAGTGTCTACAATGTGCAAACCTTTAGTTTGATTCTCTTTCTCCTGAATGGGAGAAAACCATTGTTGCTTATTTTTCCCATTCTACCTCCCTCCTTTCCCCTTCTCTTCCCTCATTTCCTATATGCTTCATCCAAGAGAAGATAATTGGAGAAGGAATGACCCAACATTAGGATTGGTTAAGAGGAATCTCTCTCTCTCTCTCTCTCTCTCTCTCTCGATCTCTCTCTCTCTCTCTCTCTCTCTCTCTCTCTCTCTCTCTCTCTCTCTCTCTCTCTGTGTGTGTGTGTGTGTGTGTGTGTGTGTGTGTGTTTTATGGTACCTGATCAGAATCTCTCTCGAGGTTCTAGTTTCCACCCTTTTCTAGATCAGTTAGTAATGCTTCCTTGTCTCTTTTGTCTCCTAGTTTTTCTTCTTCTTGCACCTATTCTCAGTCCCCAAGAGTCTGGTTCTCTCTCACTCCATAATCCGCCCCCCCCAAACTCTGATACTGGGTGCCCCCTCCCCAGCCACTGTGGCCTCTGGCTGACTGGCGCTAAGCACTCCTTCCCTAGCAGGGCAGCCCGCCTACTCCGGCCACCACTGTTTATGGAGCCGGCCAAGGCATCCCAGTACCTCTTTATTCCTATTTAGATAAATAAACAAACCCAGCTTTGGTTACGACTGATGTGCTCTGAGGCGTCCAATGAAAACCATGGCCACTCGCCCAGAGTCTCAAAATGCAACTGAGTTCAGTTCAATTGGTCCCTGGACATTTCCCTTGGAATCACTGGGTCCAAGTTGGCTTTGTTATCCGACTCCCTTAGACCACAGTGACATATGTTACCCAGGCTTGTTCAAAGAGTCTGTATGAAAGGATGCTCAGGATCTCCTAACCCCAGGCACTCCCAGTGTGGAAGGGAACACAGCTGAATCCTAAAGGCCATGCAGTCCAGTCCTAGGCCTGTGCAATTTTCCTGTGGGAACTTCTAGCAATTCTTGTGGAAGGGGCCAAATTAAATCTATATTCCCTGTCATCCTGAAATCCTACTACTAGTAAGTTTTTTTTTCGAGTAAAAGCACTGTTAAAAAGGCCTTTAGGTTTATAGGATTAAGAACTGTTAGAGACCTTAAAGACCATCTAGTGCCACTGTTTCATTTTCCAGAGGAGTAATTCTACAATTAAGATTAATTCAATGAACATTTATTAAGTGCCAGACACTATACTTAGTTCTGCGAATACACACACAAACACACACACACACACACACACACACACACACACACATAAAAGGAAAAGATAGTCACTGCCCTTAAGGAGTTTACAATCTAACAGGGAAGACAAGTTGCAAACTAATATATACAAAGCAAGCTATATGCAGAGTAAATTAGAAATAATTACAAAAGGAAGACACTAGAAATAGGAAGGTTGGAAAGGCTTCTTGAAGGAGGTGGGATTTTTAGGAAGAGTATGGGGCAGTGAAAAGATAATTGAACTTGAAGACATGGGAAATTAGATCAAATTCTAGCTTTATCACTTACTTACCTATGTGATCTTGGTAAAATCACTTATTTTGAAATGAAGGATCAGAGAGAGCCTGAGGCAGAATGGAAAGGAAACCAGATTTGGAGCTAAAGAACCTGGACTCAAATCTTGACTATTTACTATCTATATGGTGTTGGATAAACTATTTTACCTATGAAGGCCTCAGTTTCTTCATATATAAAATGGGCATATTGTACTTTGGTCCCTTTTAGATCTAAAATATAAGACCCTATTGGATAGACTTTGGGGGTCTTCTCTATTTCAAGAGCTATAATCTTATGATTATAATTACAACTTACCAAAACATATATATATATATATATATATATATATATATATATAAAATGACTAAGTGTGAGAGCTGGAATCCAAAGCCAGATTTTCAGCTTCTAGACTATGTGATCTTAATGCAGTGGTATAGTTGAAGGAATATACTAAATTTGGAGTCAGAGAACTTGGGTTTGAATTCCAGCTAACATATCACCTGTGTGGTCTCTGAAATCCCTTTCAGCTCTAAGCCTGAGCTGCTGACCAATTGTCAGCCATCAGTAACATAGCTGGATGCACTCATCAGATGTTAGCAGCCATCTTTACAAGGAGACAGAAGAGTTCTCAGGGGAAGGAAGTCATGAAGTCAGTCAGGCAACAAAGAATTGTTTACTGTGCGCCAGGCACTGTGCAAAGAAAGGCAACCCCCCACAATTCCTGGCTACAAGACAATATGCAAACAATTATGTGCGCATAAGATATAGATGCAGTGTAAATGGGTGGTGATCTCTGAAGGAAGGCCACTGGGATGGGGAGGCAGGAAAGACCTGTAGAAGTAAAGGACTTGAGCTGAGTCTCGAAGGAAATCGGAAAAGTTCAGAAGTTGAGGGGAGCAGGTGGGACCCACTTGGCCTGGGGAATAGCCAGGGCCAAGGCACAGAGTTAGGAGATGGAGTATTGTTTAATGGGCATCCAGAGATTGAAATGAGACCACTGAACTCTGGAGAATGGGTTTTCTGTGCCAAAAGACAAATTTAGGCCACTTATAACTTTTCCTGGATGCTGCCCTCTGGGAAAACCTTGGAAAAGACAGTGGAGTCATAATAGTCCCTTGTTGACCCTTCCAAGAAGAGCAGAAGAATAGCTGACTTATAATACTTGACATACATGTTCAACACAGAAACAGTAAAGCTGAACTTACAGATGGAGAAATTTGACCAAAATCTCATCGCTATTATGCGTGGAGGTAATAAACATTATTCTGTGGTTCTAACTGAGAAGGCACAGTCATTCTAGGTCAGTGGGTGGCCTTGGAGAGGAGTGATTGCATTGAGTCCATTACTTTTCACCCGGCATTCAAGTCCTCAATCTGTCTCTATCTTATTTCCATTCTTTTCACTATGCTTTTCCTCCCGCTAGCCATGATCCCCTCACTGCTCTCAACCGCTGAGCTCTTTGCCTCTTCTGTGTCTGCTCAGAACCCTCAGTTTGCTCGGGGTGCCCTTTGCTTCCTGCTGTTCTCAGCCTAAGGCAGATCCTACATCCTTTAGGCAAGACTGTGCCAGCAAATATTTAACAACTGGCTCTCTGAGGGGGAAATACATACAGGACCATACTTTTATGTTTTATTTGCATTATTAATATTTTCACTATTACTTCCTTGAGTCCAGACAATCAAGGAAGTCCTGATCCGGGGCATTTGGCATCTGCTGATTTCTGAAGTGTCAGCTTTCACACTGAGAATTTAAAAATCAGATCTCCAATTTGAGCCAGCTTCAGCACACCCTTGCCTCTATGTTGCCATCCTTCCCAAATAAAGTCTGCACTGTATTCTCTCTTTGGGCCCTGAATTTGAAGATAGAAAGCATTTTAGAAGACATTCAACTCACTCCTTACTCCAGCCCCTCATTTTATAGAGGAGGAAATCAGACTTTCTATTTTCTAATCAAAAAAGGCAGTACAGTATAGTATAAGGGAGCGTGGGCTATGACATCAAAGGGCCTGGGTTCGAATCCTGATTCTTACTTATTATTTGTGTGCCTCCCCTCCCCTCCCTCCCCCACCACTGATTCCCCAAGTCAGACACTGGCCAGGCACAGTCTTCTGTGACCCTACCATTGCAGGGAAAAGACCAAGTATATGGTATAATTGGTTAATATTTTCATGCCTTAATTAAAAGTGCAAATGGGAATATTGGCAGCTAAGGGACTCATTTTAAATTTGAGCCATAGTCCCATTAATAGGAATGTCTAATTAAAACATCCGTTAAAAATCCATAACATTAACTTAATGGAGAGATTCGAGAAGAGTTCAATTAGTCCTTTTTTTCTGTTAAATTAATATTATCAACTTTCTAACAAATTTCTCAAACTATGATTATTATTCATAAAAGGATCTCTGAAAATTAGGATTGGAATTTAATTTAGACAGCTTTAGTGACCAAGACTATAGTTGAAGGGAATCTAAATAAATGTGGTGTGTCATATTCCTTAAAGAGGAAATTAAACTCCCCAAAACTTTCTTCCCTTCCCCCATTTCTCAACCTCTTCAACCATGTAAGAAACCTCACAGATTAGTGAGTCAATTGTCTTGGGCTCTAGAACCATGTCTACTTTTGGATTTTTGTGTGATCTTAGGGAAAATCACCTCTCTCTCCCATCCCATTTCACCTCCATCCTTGGCCCTCTTTTTTCCATTTGCAAAATAGGGTTAATTAACTGTGCCTCTTTAGAAGTGATACAACTACTCAATCAATGAACAAACATTGGTTAAGCCTATTACTGTGATAAAGTTGGGAATACAAAAGCAGACAGCCCCGGTCTTCAGGAAGCTTGTATGCTCCCAGAGATAATGTAAGTGAAAGCAAATCATGAAGAACTCAATGTATTACACAATAACTAAAATGATGTAAATGAAAATAACTCTGAAATAGCAGACCTTAAATTAATTGAAAGGTCAATTTTGACTAAGGACAAAAAATGATGAAACAGTTCTCTCCTCTTGATAAAGAAATGGGAGACTATGAATGTGGAATGTTGCATATCTTGTCAGGTATGGGTTCCAAATGGTCCATTTTATTTGCTTATTTGTCGTTGTTACAATGGAAATTTCCATAGGTGAAAGTCTCTGTGTGTGGGGATTCTGTTTTAGAAAATGATTATGATGTTAAAAAAACACAAGACATTACTAAATTTTTTTATAGTTAAAAGATATGAGACACATACGAGGGGATCATTTATTCCTTTACATTTTAAGCTTTTCTCTGAAACAAAGTACAGAAGCAATAGCCTGAGATAAACTTTTCTTTTTTCTCTGAACTGGGGGAAGGTGAAGGGAGAGGAGATTCAAGCAGACGGAGTCATTATTTTACATGGCGTGTTTCCTGCCAAACATTAACACTGGGGGGTCCTGACTGAACCTCCAGGCCTCCCCACAGTGTTTGCCTACGATATTTGGGCAATTACCTGGCACTGGCCGCTGCAGGGGGAGGGGAGAAGAGCCGCAGCTGACGGGCCCAGGCTGCATTGTCTTTGGAAATAAACATGCTCAGAAAGGACCGTGAACCCCCTCATCTTACCGCTCCCCACAACACGATACACTTCTGCAATTTTGGGCAGGGCAGTGCGCTTGAGCCCTGTGCTTCTTCTAAAATTCAGAGACTCAAATTCATGGAAAACTTCGCATTCCCTTGCTTCTTTTTTATCTTCTTCCTACCCTCTACCCTCTCCATCCAAATCCAATCACTACTGAAGAAGTCTGCGGGAGCAGCAATTAATGAGACTTGGCAGGCTCTTGGTCCAGAGGCAGACCCATGCTAAGCCAGAGCTTTTCATTGTGGAGAGCAAAACTAATCAGGGAGGCCTTGTTCTGGAGGTCCTGATATTCAGGGCTCATTGCCTCCCCTCCTAAGTGGTTCTCTTAGGGCTCCCACTGGGCCACGCTCACCGAGCTACACTTGGTTTCTGGGTTGGCCCCTTTGGACCTCAATAGCTCTCCCTACCACCTTCTTCCAGTCCCTAAAACAAGCTTTTTAGCTCTTTACTTAAATGCATCCTGGATTGGAAACCCAGGCTACTTCCCTCCCCTCCCTCCTCTTCTTAACCAGGACTCTGAGGATCATGCCTTTCTAAGCACCTGGATTCTGGTAACCCTGCTCTCCACTCAGGTAGGGCTTAACTATAACAGGGAGAGGTGAAGGCTGTCTGAAGGGATGTCTTAAGGAACTGGCTGAAAGGAGAAGCATTATTGGCCTCAGTGCATCCCAGCAGGAAGCAGTGGTGGACTCCAAGGGGTGAGACTGAATATCTGGTCCAAGGATTTCTGTAAAATAGCCTACACTGACCCACTTCAATTATGCATGGCTATTGATCTTGAAGTCCAGCACAAACAACTTTTAAGAAGGTTATTGTAAGTCTCTCTCTCTCTCTCTCTCTTCCTCTCTCTCTCTCTCCTGTCTTATTTGGATAGCTTTGTTGACCAAAATTGTAGTAGAAAAGAATCTAAGTCTCCTTCCCTCCTTTCTTTCCTTACTTCCTTTCATCCTTCTTTCCTTTCCCCTTTCCTTTCCTTTCCTTTCCTTTCCTTTCCTTTCCTTTCCTTTCCTTTCCTTTCCTTTCCTTTCCTTTCCTTTCCTTTCCTTTCCTTTCCTTTCCTTTCCTTTCCTTTCCTTTCCTTTCCTTTCCTTTCCTTTCTCCTTTTTTCCTTCTTTCCTTCCTCTGTCCCTCCCTCTTTTTCCTTTTTTCTTTCCTCCCTTTCTCTTCTCTCTCTCTCTCTCTCTCTCTCTCTCTCTCTCTCTCTCTCTCTCTCTCTCTCTCTCTTTCTCTCTCTCTCTATCTCTCCCCCCCCCTCTGTCTCTCTGTCTCTGTCTCTCTCTTTCTCTTTCACTTTTTGCTTTCTTTCTTCTGCTTGGCAGGTATATGTCTCTAAAAGCCAAGGAAATGCTCAGGAAATGATAGGCTCATTTGGCCCAATAAAAGTGATCATAACTCATCCAGAGCTTCAGTTTGCACTTTTTATCAGTGTTACCTTGCATTTCTACTGAGGGAAAAGGAAGGGAGGTCAGAAGATGCTTTGGGTTGGAAGACACTGCTGTCCAAATACAATCATAATTTCTCTCTTGGAGTGCCAGTACCAGTGTCTGACATGCATAATAAGACCAGGATAATAGCTAAGTGTCCTTGTGGTTGGGAGGGGCAAGGAGTTGAGAAACATTTCCTACAGACTGAAAAAAGCAGCAGGATAGGTCTTAACTCCAGTCAATGGGATCAAGCTCACAGGACTGAAACATGTCAGTGAAGCAATAAATTAAACAAATGAAAAAGAATTAAGAGCGAATAAGTCCATAACAGATTCCTGAGATGCTGCTGTGGCAGTATGATTTTCCATCTCCAAATACTTTGAAACTGCTTTGAATCACTAGATGGCCTAAAAGGTATAGGAGTCAAAAGCAGAAGCTCTCTTGTAACTAACTTAAGCTCTGACTTACACTCTTTCAGCTTCACATACTAGAGAAAATCATCGTCAAACTCTTAGCTCTATAGGACATCACTATGGTGCTTTTATTTAAAAAAAAAATAATCTATTCAAGTCCTCTGTGAGAATCTTATAATGACATAAATGTAATTTAGATTTTTGGAAAATGAGCCCTGTGCTTCTTCTAAAATTCAGAGACTCAAATTCATGGAAAACTTCGCATTCCCTTGCTTCTTTTTTATCTTCTTCCTACCCTCTACCCTCTCCATCCAAATCCAATCACTACTGAAGAAGTCTGCGGGAGCAGCAATTAATGAGACTTGGCAGGCTCTTGGTCCAGAGGCAGACCCATGCTAAGCCAGAGCTTTTCATTGTGGAGAGCAAAACTAATCAGGGAGGCCTTGTTCTGGAGGTCCTGATATTCAGGGCTCATTGCCTCCCCTCCTAAGTGGTTCTCTTAGGGCTCCCACTGGGTCACGCTCACCGAGCTACACTTGGTTTCTGGGTTGGCCCCTTTGGACCTCAATAGCTCTCCCTACCACCTTCTTCCAGTCCCTAAAACAAGCTTTTTAGCTCTTTACTTAAATGCATTCTGGATTGGAAACCCAGGCTACTTCCCTCCCCTCCCTCCTCTTCTTAACCAGGACTCTGAGGATCATGCCTTTCTAAGCACCTGGATTCTGGTAACCCTGCTCTCCACTCAGGTAGGGCTTAACTATAACAGGGAGAGGTGAAGGCTGTCTGAAGGGATGTCTTAAGGAACTGGCTGAAAGGAGAAGCATTATTGGCCTCAGTGCATCCCAGCAGGAAGCAGTGGTGGACTCCAAGGGGTGAGACTGAATATCTGGTCCAAGGATTTCTGTAAAATAGCCTACACTGACCCACTTCAATTATGCATGGCTATTGATCTTGAAGTCCAGCACAAACAACTTTTAAGAAGGTTATTGTAAGTCTCTCTCTCTCTCTCTCTCTCTCTCTCTCTCTCTCCTGTCTTATTTGGATAGCTTTGTTGACCAAAATTGTAGTAGAAAAGAATCTAAGTCTCCTTCCCTCCTTTCTTTCCTTTCCTTCCTTTTCCTTTCTCCTTTCCTTTCCTTTCTTTCCTTTCCCCTTTCCTTTCCTTTCCTTTCCTTTCCTTTCCTTTCCTTTCCTTTCCTTTCCTTTCCTTTCCTTTCCTTTCCTTCCTTTTCCTTTCCTTTCCTTTCCTTTCCTTTCCCTTTCCTTTCCTTTCCTTTCCTTTCCTTTCTCCTTTTTTCCTTCTTTCCTTCCTCTGTCCCTCCCTCTTTTTCCTTTTTTCTTTCCTCCCTTTCTCTTCTCTCTCTCTCTTTCTCTCTCTCTCCTCTCTCTCTCCTCTCTCTCTCTCCTCTCTCTCTCTCTCTCTTTCTCTCTCTCTCTATCTCTCCCCCCCCCTCTGTCTCTCTGTCTCTGTCTCTCTCTTTCTCTTTCACTTTTTGCTTTCTTTCTTCTGCTTGGCAGGTATATGTCTCTAAAAGCCAAGGAAATGCTCAGGAAATGATAGGCTCATTTGGCCCAATAAAAGTGATCATAACTCATCCAGAGCTTCAGTTTGCACTTTTTATCAGTGTTACCTTGCATTTCTACTGAGGGAAAAGGAAGGGAGGTCAGAAGATGCTTTGGGTTGGAAGACACTGCTGTCCAAATACAATCATAATTTCTCTCTTGGAGTGCCAGTACCAGTGTCTGACATGCATAATAAGACCAGGATAATAGCTAAGTGTCCTTGTGGTTGGGAGGGGCAAGGAGTTGAGAAACATTTCCTACAGACTGAAAAAAGCAGCAGGATAGGTCTTAACTCCAGTCAATGGGATCAAGCTCACAGGACTGAAACATGTCAGTGAAGCAATAAATTAAACAAATGAAAAAGAATTAAGAGCGAATAAGTCCATAACAGATTCCTGAGATGCTGCTGTGGCAGTATGATTTTCCATCTCCAAATACTTTGAAACTGCTTTGAATCACTAGATGGCCTAAAAGGTATAGGAGTCAAAAGCAGAAGCTCTCTTGTAACTAACTTAAGCTCTGACTTACACTCTTTCAGCTTCACATACTAGAGAAAATCATCGTCAAACTCTTAGCTCTATAGGACATCACTATGGTGCTTTTATTTAAAAAAAAAATAATCTATTCAAGTCCTCTGTGAGAATCTTATAATGACATAAATGTAATTTAGATTTTTGGAAAATGAGCCCTTTATACAGGCCTATTTTATAAACTGTGTGTCCATTATCTGAGAATTAGAGAGGCATCAGGGTTCAATGGAAGGAGCACTGACTAGCATTAAAAATCTCTGGTTCAAATTCTCACTCTGAGGCTTACTAGTAACCTCTATCACCTGGGATAGGCCACTTTATTTCCCTCATCTATATACTAAGGATATTTAACTAGGCAGTCTCTAATGTCTCTTTCAGCTCTAGTCCTGTAATCCCTATGCAAGAAGGAATCTTCTATCAGTGGTTCTTAACTTTTTTGTGTGTGTGTATAAAAACTCCTTTTGAAAGTCTGGTGAAGTCTGTGTACCACTTCTCAGAATAATGGTTTGAAATAGATAAACTAATACCCATAGAATTGAAAATAAAACCAATTTTGTTGGAAATATAGTTGGCAAAATTATTTTAAAGTTCATGGAACCTAGATCATGTAGTTCAGTTCTATTATTAATTATATATAATTAATCTATTATTATTTATATTACTATAATTTCTAAATATCACCCTCACCCTCTCAGTGAGGCATCCCTTGTAACAAAGAATAAACAAGAAAAAAAGTCCACCAAAACTAACCAACATCAAGCAAATGTGATAGCAATTGCAATATTTCATATTCTTAATTCCTCATCTCTTCAAAGAAGGAGAAGAAGTGTGTTTCCTTAATTCTTCTCTGAGATCAGAACATATAAATACATGGCATTCAAATTTTTTTTTAGCTCTCTTCATTTTACGAATGAAAAACTGATGGCATGGATTTCAGTGACTTAACTAATACCATACAAGTAATAAATACAAAGCGTATAGTATACTAGAGACAAGGTTAGATTTGAAATCAGAAAGACCAAGTTCAAATTTTTCTCTGGCTTTTGCTAGGTGTGAGACTGTAGACTGGTATTATAATCTCTCTGAGCCTCAGTTTTATCACCTGTAAACTAGAAGCAATGATGGATCACTTCCCTCATAGGGTTGTTATAATGCTCAAATAAAATAATGCATTGAAAGGGTTTTGGAAAATTGAAAAATAAAGTATTATTATTATTAATGATGTAGCAGAGGCTTCCTGGATTGCCACTATTTTATACCAGGTCTCCTATTTAGCTATATACTATATAAGATGAGGCTCATCACCAGAACATGGAATATAAGTGGATAATTCTCTTTCATAAGCACAATGATGACTCCTTTAGACTTTGGATTGAAAGTCATAAGGGATAAAGAGGAAATAATGTGATATAAGGGTGAATACTTTTCAGTTATAAATGAAACATTCTATATTTTGTAGATTTATAAGGCTTTAAATAAGCTTTTTAAATAAGGTAAACTGAATCTGAAAGAGCTAACAGAGACAATGAACTTATCTCCAAGACATAGGTGAGTCCAAAATTTTTTCCTCCAATCCCTCATCTGGATAGCCATAAGTTAGTGTGAGGAAATCCAGTTCTGATTCCAAAAGAACCGTCAAATGGAACAGTTTAGCCTGCTCTAACTCCTTGTTTAGTAAGTGACAAACTTCAAGGCTGAGACCCTGATATTAGTTTCTTCCCATGCTCAGGCAATTTTCTCTACCCTCTCTGAAAGAGCAGAGCAGCATTCTAGCTAGAAGAGTACAAGAGTAGCCAGCCAAGCCCTAGGCTAGAGATAGTACAGACTACAGTTGCTTAAAGAGCAAGCCCAGTGAGAGTAGCAGATAGACTCACATGGGTCAAATGATGTACATGTGAGGAGTTGGATCAGAAGCCAAGTAACCTACCTGGCCCAAACTCTGCAGCGGATACCTTATGTCTGCAAGGAGCAAGCCCAACTGAGCCCACAAATCCTGTTGAGACAATGTGCCTAGTGAAGGGCTGGCTGTTCTAGCAATGGGATAGCAATCCTTAACAGCCATTAACAGACAAACATTAAGTCCAGAGGATGCTCTTGAAAGAGAAACTATGTTGAATGCCTACAATTCTGAAGTTGTGAGCTACTCTGGCCACGGAGGATCTCTATATGTGCATCTCACTAATATTGTACTTTAAGGGAGTGCCCACTCTCTGGTCTCTAAGTACTCTGTGTATATTGCTTGGATAGAGTGCTCCCTAATCAGTACCTAGTTTTGAAGGGGGAAATTCTTTGTAACTCATGCCATTTAGTTAAACATCTTTTCCAAGTACTAAGTGAGTCTATTGACTAATTGTTAATGGGAAGTACACTAGTGGGGTTCATGAGGTACTATGTTAGGAGTAATCATCCATAGGTTTTCCCCTAGAATTGCAAATAGCAATTATTCTCTGTAGGACCCCAAACCCCAAGTGTGAATATTAGTTGGGGAGGAATAAGGAGAGATATCACAATACTCACTCTTGAAACTATCAACTAAAGCACTAATCATAGGATTTCCTCCTGAAGAATCTTCAGTGGCTTTCTATTACCTCTAGGATAAGAGATAAACTTCTTAGCTTGGCTGTGACTCCAACTTACCTCTCCAGATTTATTTTTAGATTACTCCACTTCACACACTCTGTCTTTCACTTGGCAGCTCATCTGCTGCTTCTACTTCTCTGTACCCTTCCCAGAAGGAATGTACCATTCCTCATAACAAAGAGTTTAAAAAGAAAAAGAGGAAAACATTTAGCAAAAACAATCAATACACTGAAAGAATCCACCATTTTATCTGGTTTCCTTCACTCCTGGATTTCATATTTCTACAAAGAAGCATAGAAGGGCTTCTTTGGAGCCAGGGTATTTGCTTCTTATTTTAAAAACAGTCCTTTTAGTTGCCCTGTTCCTGCCATTCCTACTATTTACATTATTGTGATCAATGTTCATGTTGCTTCTTGGCTCTGTATACTTCTCTATATCTTTTCTTGAAAGTCTTTCCATTCATTTCTATATTCATCAAATTCATCATTTCTTGCAGTAAAGGTTATATATCATGATATATCACAATTTTTTTAGTCATACTCAGATTGATTGGCATCTACTTTGTTTCCAGATCTTTGGAACCACAAAGAATATTAATATCTTACAATTTTTATAGGGCTTTACACTTTTCTAAGGGCTTTCACATTATGTTCTTTCATTTCATTTTCACAACAATCCTTCAAGGTGGATGTTTCAGGGTTTATGTCCATTTTCCAGATGAGTAAATGAGGCACAGAGAGCCCAAGACATTTAAAGGTATCTCTCCTATCAATTTGTAACCTCCATTGATTGAAAATGAATAGTTGATATATGAAGATAAAAGGCACATGATACTTAAAGATGAAACATATTTCCTCAAAAAACACAACAGCCTCTCTAAAACTAAAGTTTTATAGGAATAGCAAATAGAAACAAAGGAAACTTGCTGTGTGAAAAGCACTGGATGCCTCAAATCTTTGTCTACTTGGACTTTGTCCTGGGGAACGAGCAGCGTAGAGGAGTGACTGAGGAAGGAGGATAGAGATTTGAGGGCATTTAGTCAATGGAACTGAATTACAAGGAGTTACGAAATGTTTCCATTCTGCTGAAAAAAGCTACAGTTGGAGCCTTTTAGTCGAATAAAAGCTGTTTCAATCAATACTTGATAAGGAAGAAAGAGCATTGGACATAAATTTCCTACTGTTGAATTATACAGATTCTCTGTGCACCCTGAAGCCTCTTTTGAAACACAGGCCCAAGTTGCTGAATACCAATGAAATAGCCCCTTCCAGTCTAAGAATCCACCCCACGTCCTTGGAAGGACAATACAAAAGGCTTCCATTCACCAAGGTCACTCATAATCTCATCACTTCTAGATGGCCAGGCACTAGGAGAGACACTGGCCTTAGCTCAGCTCAGCACAGGCTTGCCGGAGTTGGCAAGTTCCACCCATAAGGATAATAGAATAGGAAAGATACACATCTCCCAGAAATCATGTTTGGCCATTCAAGGCTGGGCATTCATCTTATCAATTTCATGGTAATATTTCCTTCAACCACTAGCAAGCAAATGATAATAATTATTAATAACAATAACATTTACAAACATTTATAGAGTTAAACTTTACTGCTGGTGTCCTCCCTCACAAATAGTGCTGTATTTAACTTTGTGTATGTATCTCTCTCTCTCTGTGTGTATGTGTGTATATATATATGTATATATATATGCTTCATATTTATATTGCATTTATTTATTATATGCCCTTATGTGCCCCATTAGAATGTAAGCTTTTTTTAATAAGAAGTATTTCATTCTTTGTATTTCCATCCCCAGCACCAAGCCCAATGTTTGGCCCATAGCTAGTGCTTAATAAGTTTTTTTTGACAATTACATACACTTTTTATTGTTTTTGCTTTATAAATTAATTTTTATAATAGCTTTTTATTTTTCCAAATACATGCAAAGATAGTTTTTAACATTCATCTCTGCAAAATCTGGTGTTCCAATTATTTCTCCTTCCCTCCTCTCCTTCCCCTAGATAGCAAGCAATCCACTATAGGTTAAACAAGTGCAATTCTTCTAAACATATTTCCATATTTGTTATGCTACACAAGAAAAATCAGATCAAAAGAGAAAGAAAAAAAGAACAAGAAAACAAACAACAATACCAAAAAAGTGCAAATATGCTTTGATCCACATTCAGTCTCCAAAGTTCTCTCTCTGGATGCAGATGGCTCTTTCCATCATAAATCTATTGTAATTGCATTGTTGAAAGGAGCCAAGTCCATCACAGTTGATCATCATACAGTCTTGTTGTTACTGTGTACAATGAAGCTACTCACTTCATTTAGCAACAGTTCCTGTAAGTCTTACTAGGCTTTTCTGAAATTGGCCTGTTCATCACTTCTTGTGGAACAATAATATTTTGTTACATTCATATATCCCAACTTATTTATTTAGTCATTCCCCTACTTATGGGCATCTACTCAATTTCTAGTAACTTGTCACTATAAAAAGGGCTTTTACAAATATTTTTGCACATATGGGTACTTTTCTCTTAATAAGGGTTTGTTGTGTGATATTGAGTTATAGTATCTTATTTGAAGCTTATAACAACTATATGACATAAATGTCACCATTATTCCAACTTTATAAATAAGGATATTGATAGTGATCAATAATTTGCTCAGGGTCATAGACAGTGTGTATCTGAGGTAGGATCTGAATCCAGATCTTCTACTATACCTCATGGCTGTTTTTTAAATAGCCTTTTACTCATTGCCTATTATTTTAAAATGCCTTTGTGGCATAAGTAGTTCTCAAATTCAAATCTTTTGGTTTTTTCCTACTTCAGTCATCAAGCATTTATTATTTGTTATGACTAGGTACTAAGGATACAAAATCTCAAGCGACATAGTCACTGCTCACAAGTAGCTTGCATTCTATCAGGGAACACTATATCTTTATACAAATGTGCAGAAAAATACAAAATAAAGATGAAAGAGTTTAAGAATTACATTAACCACTAATGGCATAAGAAAAAGGTTTCATATTAATGGTGGTTTGGGACCTTAATCTTGAAGGAAGTAAAGGAGTCCATGACCTGGAACTGTGCAGAAAAGCTACCTAGGTCTGGAGGATGGCCAGAGCAATGGTATGGAATGGGAAATGGAATGCTGTATGTGAGCAACAGGCAGAAGCTCACATTGACTGGCCTCAATTTTGCATTGTCTCCCAAGAAAACATTAAATAACTAATTTGGGGAGCTGAAGTTCATGAAAGGTGCCTCATTTACAAAGAGAAAAATCTCTCTAATCCATCCCTTTATGTGGCTAGCTTTTTATTATAACAAACATTGAGCCAGGAATCAGTCTTTTGTTCCAATAAATGATGATATTAATTTTTTTTAATAATAGCTTTTTAATTTTCAACATTCATCCTTGTAAAACCTTGTGTTCCAATTTTTTTCTCTTTCTCTTCCCCTTCCTTTTCCAGACAGCAAGTAATCCAATATATGCCAAAGATATGCATTTCTTCAATGCACATTTCCACATTTATCATGCTGTACAAGGAAAATTAGATCAAAAAGGAAAAAAAAATGAGAAAGAAAAAAAAAAAACAAGAAAATGACAACAAAAGAGAGGAAAATATTATGTTGAGATCCACATTCAGTCTCCACAGTCCTTTTAGATGCAGATGGCTCTCTCCATCACAAATGTATTGGAATTGGCCTGGATCATCTCATTGTTGAAAAGAACCAAGTCTATCAGAATTGATCATCACATAATATTGTTGCCACAGTGTACGATGTTCTCTTGATTCTACTCACTTCACTCAGGATGATGCTAATTTAAAAAAATTACTTCTTACTTTTTACTTATTTTTATATTCTACTCACTTTTTATACTTGCCAAAATGTTTTCATTTTAGTTGTTTGCCTTATATCTATGTAAGAGAAAGTAGGAACTATTCTCCCCATTTAATAGAAGAGAAAACTAAGACTAAAGAGATAATATAATCCATGATTCAGTGGCAGTGCCAAGCAGTGGATCTTGACTCTTTCCTACTAAAATATACTTTGTAATCACATTTCATTTTATCTTACAATTAAGCAGAATTGTGGAGTAAATAACAGACCTTAGAATATCCTAATATTATTACCCCTTGAGTCAAAAAAGGAAACTTTCCAACATGAAGGATCACAGGAATCACAGGAACCAGATTGTTGGAGGAACACCCTTTGGGGAAGGGTGTGTGTGTGTGTGTGTGTGTGTGTGTGACAGAAAGACACACAGAGACAGAAACAAAGAGACACAGAGAGAAGAGGAGGAGGAGAGATAGAGAAATGTGAGGGAGAGAGAGAGAGAGAGAGAGAGAGAGGAGAGAGAGAGAGAGAGAGAGAGAGAAGGAAGAAAGGAGGGAGGGAGAGAGAGAGAGTGCAAAATATTAAGAGCTTGAGACTTTGTGACTTTGTGTTTTCAATAATAAATAAACCTGGAAATCTGGAGCTGAGCTTAACATTGAGGGACTCAGCCGCCTACAGTCAGCATGGGGTGTACTGGAAGCCATCTTTTCCCATCAGCTGACTTCTTTGGTTACCATAAAAAGGATCGTTCGAACTGGGCCCAGTGGGACAGCCTCAAAGGCCATGGACGGGAGGAGAGGGGAAATGAATATTTTGCGATGATCTTTCTTAAAAATATGAATAAAGAGCTTCTTGGAAGCCATATCAAGTAACCAAACCTGAATTTCATGACTACACATTAATTTTCTTTCCACTTGAATTATGCAATATTGTTGTGGAACAAAAGGGTCTCTAGGTATCATTTTGACAGAGTTGGAACTAAAGAGGAACCAAGCTGTGTTCTCTTTATCCTTAGATTAGCTATTTTGGGTTGGATTTATCTTTTATGTAAAGTTGTGCACATACACAAACACACACACACACATCATAGAGCCAATAAGTCAAATGGCACAGTTACTAGTCTTATCCTTTGAGACTCCCCATGACTCCATGGAGATGACATTATTACTCCCAGCTTAATTAAACTGGCTTAGCCTTTTTCAAATATCTCAAGACAGAGTAGACAATCTTGGTCTTGTTATAAGAAGCCCATCTAAATCAGATACCTGGCCTTGCCAACACTGTGAAATCTGACTTCTGAGCTACCTATTTATTCCCTATTTCTTCCCCATTACCAACTTCAACATTTCTTCTGTCCATGCTGTGGTGGAAAAGACTAATGGAATGGGAGGCAGGACTCCTGAATTTTAATTCTATTTTTATCACTTTGCCTCTCTTGATCTCTTCTGTAAAATGAAACAGATAATTTTTAAGGTACTACAATTTAAAATGGTAATTTAACTATGGGTTGTCTAATACTATTGAACCAGAGTAGAGAAGATTTTTGAGGAGAGAGAGTCTAGGGATGGCTATAGGGGATAAAAGAGAACTTTAGGTCATATCACATAGTAGCCATGATGTCTGCTGGATTACAAATTCAACTCTATAAACTTCTTTTTTTTTTAAATTTTGTGGGATTTTTCTTTCTTTTTTTCAAATTCCATAGCTTTTTATTTACAAGTTATATGTATGGGTAATTTTACAACATTGACAATTGCCAAACCTTTTGTTCCAATTTTTCCCCTCCTTCCCCTCACCCCCTCCCCTAGATGGCAGGATGACTAGTAGATGTTAAATCAACCCTATAAACTTCACCAGTATCTGCCTCTCTTTTTCATTCTGTTCTGAAGACTATTCCCTCAAACAGTGGATGGACCAGAGATGATCCTTCCTTCCCTACATTGATATTCCCTATAACTATTTTAACAAGTAAGTCTTCAAATGTCAGGGAATCCCACAGCAAAGATTAAATCAAGGTGCTCCTCACAATTGCCTACCTCCATCCTTTGGAATGTTGAAAGATGCATCTAATGTTAATCCCATGCTAGCAGTTTTCTGGGCCTGCTACCTACCTGACCTTTCATCTAGGACCATCCCTCCTCCAAACTGTTTATCCAATGAAGCCTATCTTGGTTATCCTCCCAGTTTTCCCACTGACTTTCCCTTCATAAGCTGGTAGGACTTCTTGCTTTGCTCTTCTGATGCTCAAGAACACTCACTAAAGAACCTGTCTTACTAGTGAATGCCTCATATTCTAAAATGACTTCCTCCTTCTGTAAGTAGAATGTTTATTCTGAATAGTTGGAACTTACCTACCCATTAAGAGTAAAATACTAGATTCAATTAGGACAATGGAATAATAATAATAATAATTAGCATTTATATTGCATTTTAAAGTTTGTAAATTTTTTAATACCTACTATCTCATTTGATTCTCACAATACCCCTGGAAGGAAAGTACTATTATTATTCCAATTTTACAGTTGGAGAAACTGAGGAAAACAGAGGCAAAATAACTTGCTCGAGTATACACAACTAATAAACATCTGAGGTCAAATTTGAACTCAGGCCCTCTTGGCTCTGGCTTTAATTACAGAGACATCTAGCTTCCAATAAAAATGTTAGATGTGGAAGAAATTCTGAGACATACCTTCAAGAGACCTTTATATTCAGAATGAGAACTCTGGGGAGGAACCTTAGAACACAGAATGTTATGCCAGGGTACATGAAATACCCAGTCAGAAAGAGATTTGAGCTAGAACCCATAAAGACCAAAGCTCTCATTGTGCAGAAAAAGTCACAATTATCCAAGGCAGAACCAACTGACTAAGGATCACACAGCTAGAGACCTGCAGTCCAGATATTCTAACTCCTCGAATCACAGAATCTCAGGATTGGCTAAAATCTCGGAAGTCAGAGTCCAACCTGTGCCTCACCAAGAAGTTCATCTACAACATCCCCAACAAATGGCCATTTAGTCTTTTTTTGAAGACTGCAAGTGTCAGGGAACTCACTACCTCTCCATTTTTGAACGGACCTTAGGATCACATTTACTTTATCTATTTATGTTTTTGTTCATCTTGTTTCACTATTAATATGAATTTACAATGCATTAATCCAGTGCCATTTCCATTGACTTATAGCTACCCTTCACTAATTTAGATTAAACAATGAATGATCAATCCTATTGTTACTACAGTCTAAGCTACTTTCTTCTTAAAGAAAGTCAAAAGAATAAATTTCTCTTGGAATTTTGGCCATTATTTTGGGCAAGTTGAGTAGATGTTTTGAGCTCAGGACCCCTCCAACTCACCAACTTCTACAATAGTAGTCTGTTCCACTGTGGTTCCTGGCTCAGTGGGAGCCAGGAGCTTATGACCCAGTTACTCCCATATAATGGGAGGAGGGATAATTAAGGTGTTTCTTGCATCACTGAAGACAGGGACTCTCTTGTCCCAATAGGTTGGTAATTAATTAACTTAACATCTTGGCATGAGTGGATAGTGTGTTCTGTGTGACCCTGATTATTTTTACATACAACTAGTCTGCAGGGCCCTGCAAGGTTTTCAGGTGCTTCCTTTTTCACTTTGCTAGTAAGTAGCTCTAGAGGGTTAGAGGGCTTGATCTGATTGCAGTGATCAAGAACTTGATCAAGGATGAGCAGGATGCATGGGTTTCCCAGAGCAGCTCAAACTGATGAGACTTAGCGAGAAAATATTTAACCATCCTCCTGTAACTCAGTAGGGAACTTTGAGTTTTAGGAGTAGGAAGGCATTCTTTCTTCCAGTGAATCAAAAAGTCTAAGAATTCTCCAGGTTGTGTTAATCAGGGAGTAATCATCAGATTCTCCCATTTCACCATTGAATCTCCTTGACTGAGCCAAAGAAGCATATGTGTTGGTCTGAGCAGACATATAGGGCTCTTGTTTTCAAAGAGAGATTGAGAGTGTGGACACAGATATCTGCAGAACTGTTCACACCTCTAGTAGCACCTCTTCAGTCCATTTGGCATAGACTACTAAAATAATAGCTTTTAATCATGATTCTTTTTGTTACTCTTGTAACGTTAATAGCTATCATTTATAGAGTGCTTTAAGGTTTACAAAATATTTGATCCTTACACCAGTCCCATTTTTCAGATAAAAAAAAAAACTGAGGCTTAGAGAAATTAAATGATTTGCCTATGGTTATCCAGCTAATAAGTGTCTAAAGCTAGATTTGAATCCAGCACCTTCTGGCTTCATGTCCAACATTCTATCTACTGTTTCCTCCAACTGTCTGTAAACCTTCTGTTACTTTGCTAGCAAAGAGTGAGTGTAAATAGCAATTGTTTCTGTTTTAGTCAGAAACCCTGAGGATCTTTTCCTCCAATAGGGATTCTTTTTTTTTTTTTTCTGGACTAGTGAAAAGAGGCTTTCTTTGCCTCATTTCTTACCAGCCTTAATCATTGAATCTCAGACAAACTGAGACATTGGAACGACCTTAGCTTTAAAAGGTCAGGGTCCCCTACTGTATCCAAGGCCATTTCCAATCATCCTGATCTATATTTTGCCGCAGGATTTATATCCAAACTACTTTTCCAGCCTTATCTGTCATTGATTTTTTAAACTGTGGTCCAAATGAACTTCAGAATATAGATCAGAGATTTAGAGCTGAGTGGAATTTTAGAGGTCATCTAGTCTAATTCCTTCCTCCTACAGATAAGAAAACTGAGGCTTAGAGAGGTTAAGCGACTGGCCCTATGTCCCACAGATAGTCCAAAGTAATGCGCTGTTACCTCAGATTTCTCCATCTCTCTATCTTTAAACTAGATTCTACTCTCCCCATCTAGGAAGCCCTTTAGTTCCAACTCCCCACTTCCAAACCAAATCATTCACCTGTCCGGTTCCTGTCAGATCTTTAAAGCCCAGGTTGGATGCTACTTATCCTTTGAAGCTTCCAATAATTCCTTCTCACCTAAAAGTGACAACTCTGTTAAGTGGGGAGTAGAAGTGGGAGGATCCCCATTTGACAGAAGAGCAAACTGACCAGAGTCAGAGGCAAGATTCAGACTCAGGTCTTTAACTTTAGTGCTCACACTTACTCCACTATACTATGCTGCCTTTATGGAGTAGGTGCTAAATGAATGTTTGGCATTCATTGTTTCTCTTCTTCCGTGTGTGTGTGTGTGTGTGTGTGTGTGTGTGTGTATACACACATAGGATATTATACTACCTTTCTTGTATTGATCAGCTTTCAATGAATAATGAACAGTTCAAATTCACTCTTATTATTGAAAATTCTGGAGCTTATTTAAGTTGAGAAGACAGAAACACAGATATACACACAGACAGAGGAATAGAGAGAGACACAGAGAGAGACAGAGGGACAGAGAAACACACACACACAGATAGAGAAACAGAGGTAGACACACACACACACACACACACACACAGGAGACACACACACATAGAGATGCAGGGTAGAGAAGTGAAAGGAAAGCTACTCTTAGTATTAGAAAAACTTCAAATTCTGCTTTTAACATACACCACACATTGGTTAGATGAGTCTGGATCCATCTCCTAACATCTGACTTTTCCTGCCTCTTTTACCTAGTCCAGGAAAAAAATCAATCTGGGAGGGGAAGGTCCTCAGGGTTTTGGCCAAAAAAGAAATAATTACTGTTTATACTCACTCTGAACCATCAGAACTTAAAAAAAGACCAAATGAGGCTTGGGCTGAGGACCTATTGTTGGCCAATTGATGAGTAATTTAGATTTAATGTCTTAAATCTTAAAAAAGATTTCTTGCATCTTAAAAAAGAAATCTAGTCCAAGATATCTTGTGAGGTTTCAGTGATCAAATTTATATTCCTTTGGACAGAGCATCCTACAGGTAAGGATAGGTTTCCCTATGTGGACATAGGGAGAGGAGGGACAGAGAGGAGGAGGGAAAGAGGAAAAGAAAGAAGGATAAAAGGAAGGAAGGAAAGAGGGAAAGAAGGAAGAAAGGAAAGGAGGAAAGAAGGAAGGAAGGAAAGAAGGAAGGAAGGAAGGGAGGGAAGGAGAGAGGGAGGGAAGGAGGAAGGAAAGGAGGGTGGAAAGAGCTACACTGAATAACTTTACTGGTCAGTTGCATCCCCAGCGGGAGAATTACTGACACTCATAGAATATTGATTATTATTTGTCCTTCATTCTTGAAGAAGACCATGATTTCAGGAAAGTAATGTCATGACTTGAAAGTGAATTAGATTATACTGTGACAGGGCTGTGCAAAGTCACTTGGTAGAGAGAAGAAGGGAGAGAATGAAAAAGGGAATCAGCATTTATTAAGCACTTACTATGTGATAGGTACTATACTATGTATTTTACAATTATTACATCATTTAATCCTCACAAAACCCTAAGAAATAAGTACCCTTATGATACCCATTTCAGGGATGAGAAAACTGAGGCAGGCAGAGGTCTTTTCCATGATCATACAGCCAAAGTTAGTAAGTGTCTAAGACTTGATTTAAACTCAGGTATTCCTGACTCCATGCTCAGTTCTATATTCATGCCATCTATTTCTGGTAGAGGGAATTTCCTCACTGGGAGTTCTTTATAGCCATGAAATCACAAGTTCAGTTCAGTAAAAATTTTAAAATTATTTGTATTTTTCTTACTTGTAAATCTGTCTCCCATCTCTCTGACTTTCCTGCCATGCTGGGAACTTTTGAATAAAGCCAAAAAATAATGGTCCTTGTTTACATTTCTGAAACACTAACTGGAAAATTGAGGAGGGGTGGGAGACATTTGGCTAGCTCCTGGGGGCTATTCTTTCAAAGTGACTACCCATTTAGCAGTACTGATAACTACTTCTCCTCTCTCTACTTCCATCCCTACACTCCCAGTCCTATCTTCTTTGTCTATCCAAAGGAGTTTTTGCTAGTATTTGTCAAATTGACTGCTTCTGATATTTGCTGATAGATGACAGAGATTTTCTTTGAAAACTTCCAAAATCCGGTGGCTTAGGGCAGCTCTTCTGACTCCGGCATCCAGTCTGGAAGCTTCTTGCTGGGGCATGAAGTGTCCTCAGTGGGCTCAAGTTCACTCAGATCCTCACCTTTCTCTCTCTCAAAGCCCCATTTTCTTATCAGGATGGAGTTCCGGGGCATTTGGAATGTAATACAAGCTGATTTCTCCCAAGCTTAGAGCTTAAGTATGTTGTTATTAGTTGTTAGGGCTGGGCTCCCAAAGATAACCCTGAAAGCACTGTACACCAGTGAGGGGCAAATAGGAAAATCCTTGACAGAAGTCTGTTGTAAAATGATGAATAAGCCTTCTAAATCGCCATAAGGCCTTAGCCACAATGGAATTGTGTTTGTCAGACATGGATTGTAACCCCAAGGTTATCATAGTAGGCCAGGAGATAGATGAAGAGTGCTTAACACTATCACCCCCTAATCATATCTCCTACAGGCTACAAACTCTACAGGGAGCCTGGCTGCTTACTGATGGGCGGGTTAGGTTTCTATAGATTCAGCCTGAGCAGAGGACTGTATGGAAAATGTTCCACAGCTGCTCTCTCTTCCCTGCCAGAGAGCCTGATGAGCTGACACATACTTATGGTATATAATATATATGTAGGCAGATATATTCTATCTTTATATAATGTGTGTACTTAAAAAAAAGGCTTGCAAATCATAACGTTCAGCCTGGGGTTTTAAATAATAAAATACGATAGATTGCTACTTTATTAGTCCCTCCCAAAAGCTTATAAAAATTATCTTTTTGCCTCTGGGAAGACATTTTCTCAGAATTTATGGCAACTTGGAGAGTCTTGAAATATCAGATTCAGAAATGAAGGAGATTTTCATGGGTTTTATTGCTGGAGACAGACCATAGGCTCTCCATGCCTTGTAAATTAAAATCACTAACATTATCTTCTTTATGAAATAAGACACTTGGCTTTCTTGAGCCTTTTTTAAAATTAATATATATCCACTATAGCAAAAAAAAGTCATAAACTAAAGTAGCTCTAACTACATATGTGTGCATGGGAAAATATGTCAAGCTGGGAAACATGAAAACACTAATTAAAGTATTTCAGGGACACAGTTCTGACTTTGTATTAAAAATTCCATTAATAGGTTACTTTCCCTGTTCCTATTAGGCAGCAGATGGACTGTGGACTCTTTTATTCTCTAATGCTTAGTAGCCAGCATTCTCTGATGTGTTCCTCTTCCTTTTTCTCCTTTTCAACAAATGATGTTGTATCGGGCATGAAGAAACACAGCCTTGTTCTCAGGAAGCTTGGAATCTAGATGACTCTTTTGCTAAACATGTAGCACACAAAGGAACTTCAATAGAATTGTGAAATCAGAGAAGTTTATCTTCCTCCCAATCCTAAATTATGATCCTGAAGTAAAAACAACCCCACATTATCATAAAAACACCAACATATCATCCCTTCCGTTAGCAAGGGAAGGGCCATTTTAGAATACTTTTACTAGCTAACGTTTTAGATAGGGAGATAGGTTGATGGGGAGTGGGAATAGTAGCTAGGTCTTATGATCCTAAGAAGATGGAAACTTTCATGAAAATTATGTGTTAGTATCCTCTGCTTAAAAACAAAAGACAATTTCCTAATTGGTAGAAGGGTTCTTCAGAAGTTGCTAATGTGATCTCACTGTTCTGGCTGTCCTGAGTCCTGGAATGGAATAAACTATTATAATCAGGAACTGTCCAATTTACAAATATTAATTCATTTGATCCTCGCAACAACCATTTAAAATTGGGGAACTTGAGGAAGACGGGGATTAAGTGACTTGCTCAGGATCACAAAGCTGGGAAATATCTTAGGGGTCTTCCTGACTCTACACCCAGTTCTCTATCTATCACACCATCTAATTATTCTGGAATATCATGGTGTATCCTCCATGTGATCCACAGCTACTTATAAGCGATTAATCTACATACACATATTTTCATATACACAATAAACAATAAGACAACAATAATGACACAGAAGGCTGTTTGCCAGGATATTGGTATGTAGTTGAACAGGCAGCCCATTAAGTTACACAGGAACTAGAGATGAACAATGAGTTGGTTCCAGACCTGACTAGAAGGTCATCCTATATTGCATTTGGGAAAAAATTCAACACTTTCAAGACTCCCAAGCTCTTGGCTGCTACAAAAATTCATCTTCTTAACACCAATATTCTTTAGGATGTGAATCATAATGTCGTGACATCAGGAGACTCATACAAGGCTAATCAGGAGACTAAAGGGGCAGGTGTTTCCATGCAGAAGCATTGAAAGGTGCATGGTGAATGTCAATATACACACACATTATATATGTTGTAAATGATAATTTTCATGTAAAAAGTGACAATTTTTAAAAATCATCAAAGAAATGTATGATAAGAAGAGGAGGTAGGCTGGTCATATGGGGATAGTGGATAAAAAATCATGGAATCACAGATCTAGAGTTAGATGAAACCTCAGAGGCCTTCTAATCCAACTCTCTCTCATTTTATAGATGAAGAGACTGAGGCCCAAGCAAGATAATTGACTTGTTCTGAATCTCACCACAGATACGAGCTGTTATCTTAAACAATCTCCTTCTCAGTGTCAGTCCCTTCTAGCTTAAAACATGTGATCCTGGTAGGTATGAAGGAAGAAATTAGCTAATTAACTAATGATCACTTCTTTATTATGTGGATCCACCATGGGGGATTTGTAGAAAGGCTTGGACAAAATTTTCATAGGATAAGAAGGCATGTATAATTCTATCTAGATTTGTGGAGTGAATTCCACAATAATCACAAATCCATGGAAGTTCTGACATAATTCTGGAACATCATTTAATATGAGAGAAATTTGGGTGGAAGAGTCAAAGAATCACAAAAATTTGAGAATTGAAAGGAATCTCTGCTTCCATCTAGTCATACATAAAAGAGATCCCCACTATAACATGTAAGTGTCCAATCTCTGTCCTAATCCAAGGAGGAGGTATTCACCACTTCTCCAGGCAGCCTATTCCACTTTTGAACAGTTCTGAATGTTAGGAAGAATTTTTTCTGCCATTGAGCCATTGCCAATCTGAGAAATGAGAATCCGTGTTAAGCTCTGGACATGAAAGTCATCAGACCTGGCAAATGAGCCCCAGGTAAGTGGCATTCTCCAGACAGAAAATGGAGATCAAGCAGGTGAACCAAACATAAGCTATAACTAAAATACTAAGTAATAAATTAATAAAAGCAAATGGATGATGAAAAAATATGAGAAATAAAATTACAAATACAAATACAAAAATACAAAATTACAAATAAAATGGCAAATTACCAAAATGGACCAAAGTAAGTAGGAAAGACTATATGAAGGAAGTAAGATTTGAATTGGATCTTGAAGGAAAAATTGGATTAAAAAATCCATGCTTTTATAAAGCATATTAATGCTGGCTTCAAGAATGTCAGATATATAACATGAAGAGACACAGAACAGATAGTTTAGTCCCAGAAACAAAACCCTTGAGTTGCAAAAAGGTTAGAAGTCTAGTGAAATTTTTTGACTCCTTTCCAAAAGAAGGTAAGTGAGAGAAAGGGAGAAAGAAAAGGGGAAAAAAACATGTCAGGTTGAGTTAGAGGCAGGGGAATAGAGGAAAAAAAAATATTCAACATATGAGTATTAAGCCAGGGAGATCAGGTCCAGGATGAAAGGGCCCTAAAGTGGTCATGAGTTTAGCTTTATTTTATTTTGAGGAATTCAGTTCTCCTCTTTCCTTTCTCCTCAGAGACTCTTGCACCAAAACAGAGATGGAAACCAAAGAGAGAGTGTTCATGTTGTCTATCCACCTCCCATAACAGCTGCAACAGCAACAATGATAATAATAACTAATATTTATGTAAACACATACATATATAAATGTCTCTGCTGAAGAGGATGGCAATGTATTGAAACCAAGAATTCCCTAATTACTACACAGGAGAATTGTAGCCAAGAAGACAAAGCACAAGGATCTGTTTCATTTTTTAATTGATTAAGCACCCTCTCTTTTGCCACTGTTACAGGACAAGGGGAGAACCAAAAGGCCACTGGAAACTTACCACATCACACTAAAAAACAAAATCCTTCAACACTGGGTTACCACATGGCTAGAGCAGACCCTGGAGCAGTCGTTTAGTCACTGGAACCAATAATAGCAGATCTGAACATCCTCCATTAGGGAAGAGGAAGGGGAAAGATGGCCTTTCCTCCCAATTTTTGTTATTTCTTTGGGGGTAGATTACTCTGAGATGCTTTATAGATTTAATCAGTAAAAGAGGTAGTTGGGATGGCATAGCAGATAACACTGGACTTGAAGTCAGGAATACCACAATTTGAATCTGGATTCAGCAATTTAGCTGTTTGACCCTAGATAAGCTAATTAATCTTCCTTAGATTCCTCATTTATAAAATGGGAATAATAATAATAATACCTACCTCACATGATTGTTGGGAATGTCAAATGGAATAGAATAAAGCATTTTGAAAATCCTAAAGTCCTATATACATATTATACATTATTATTCTCTTACTGCAATCCCTCCTAAGACAAAACAGAGAGCATGTGTCCCTATTCCACTTATCTGACATTATTTCAGGTGACCTATCTCAGATTACACAAGCATTAAGCAATACATTTTAAACATACATTTTCTTTTTTTTAAATAACTTTTTATTGACAAAACCCATGCCAGGGTAATTTTTTACGACATTATCCCTTTTATTCACTTCTGTTACGACTTTTCCCCTCCCTCCCTCCACCCCCTCCCCCAGATGGCAAGCAGTCCTATATATGTTAAATATGTCACAGTATATCCTAGATACAATATATGTGTGCAGAACCGAACAGTTCTCTTGTTGCACAGGGAGAATTGGATTCAGAAAGTAAAAATAACCTGGGAAGAGAAACAAAAATGCAAACAGTTTACATTCATTTCCCAATGTTCTTTCTTTGGGTGTAGCTGCTTCTGTCCATCCTTGATCAATTCAAACTGAGTTGAACATACATTTTCTTAAATAAAATCAAATTCTGGAATTATTAGGCTGTTTTATAAAGGCATTATCTCCATTTAATTGGAATTCAAACTCATGTCTCTGATGCTAAAGCCTAATTTAAACTAGCTAGAAATTGGCTTTGTTGTAGAAACATTCTCTTCAGAAACACCTGGTGGCAGTGGGGATGCCCTACCTTACAACTTAGGTGTGACCTAAATTCTCACCACTAGTCACCATGGATGGCCTATTAGGACATGACTTTCTTAGCATTGTAGCTAGTTGTTTTGAATGGGTAGAACTGAGGCCTCTTTGGGACCCTGAACATCTCTCTTCTCCTCAAACCTTCACTGTCTTGCAAAAAGTTATCTCTTCGCAGCCTCTCAAGGTCATTTATATTCTAAAATAGGACGCATGCAGAAGGTAGTGCTGAACAATGGATTTCTGGCAGGATAATTTCAGGTTATGTGACAGGTTGACTTTGGAGACACCACGGAGCAGGGGTAGCTTTCCCATCATAAAGCAGCCCCCTATACCTACTTGGAAGTCTGTACAAATTCCAGGAGAGCAGTAGATGGATTTTTGTATTTGCCGCTGGGACTTCAAAGCAGCAAGACTGGGCTGGCTATTGTTTTAAGCAGACAGGCTTCATTGGGGATTCATAAGCAAACTCTGATTGACCTTGGCCAGTCGTTGGCTGGTTGTCCCTGCTCGGCTCACCAAAGAGGGATTTGGGCAGTTTTCCAGGACTGCTTTTTAAAAAAAAATTTCCTTTTAATAGAGAAATAGGAAATGGGTCTTAAGAGAAAATGAGGAGTTATTGCTGCATTTATTCACTCTAAAAATATCCTACCGAAGCCGTGAGCTCACTTCTTGGTGTGGATTCAGCTTTGGGGGAGAAGGAACCAAACCAAAAGTGCTGAACAGGGAATTAGAAAGTCTGAGGTGGCCAGTTCTGGGAATCAATGGCTCCAGCCAGGGCTGGCCTTGGCTTTCGGGAGGCAGCTTAGTGATTATACCCAGTTCAGCTAAGCCCAATAGGCTACAATGAAATATGGGGAATGGGTAAAAGAAGCCCTAACTGGAGGGGTCATTTTGGGAAGCCATTTTCCCTTAGGTCAATTGAAAAATCTGGACACTGTGAGTTCTGAGTGTCCTAGTTCCTGACAATCAGAATATAAAGTTTAATCCTTATCCCAGTCGCAACCAGCCTAGCAGATTATTAAAGGAATGGAAGAGTTATAGGATGCTATTGTTAATTTACTTTTGGCCCTTTAGGGATTCATACAACTTCAGTTCTGATGTAAGAATCTACTTCTGCCCTATTTCTTTCCTGATATAAAGCTCTAACCTCTTTCTATCTAACTACTTGTGTGACATTAGGTAAGACATTTCAAGGCCTATTTCTCTAAGCTTCAGTTTTCTCATATGTGAAATTAAAGGGTTGGATTCTTGCCCAAGAAGTATTATCCCATGATTTTAAGAAAGAGGACTGGACTCCCTAAGATTCCTGTGTTGAAATAAAAAAGGCACGGTGTCAAGTGGCAATAAGCCTTGAACCTGGACCTGGAAGAGGTTAAAATCCTAGCTTCCTTACTTTCTCAGTCACTCTGAATAAGTTATTTGCCCTCTTTTGTCTGATTCAGTTTCCTAATCTATAAAATGAAGAAGTATCCTAGGGTAGAAGTGTCAAACATACAGTCTCCAATTCTCCTTAAATGATCTGGAGTCAGATCAAAATGTAATTGGGAAATATTTAATAATTTTTTTTAAAAAATGCAATAAAACATAGAAAATATAACATTTTAAAATTAAATCAACACACAACCCAAAGGGATCCTTATGTACAAGTTAGCGCCCCCCATCTCTGAGTTTGACACCATTGCTGTAGAGAATATCGCATGTATTTTCTAACTCCATCATTCCATGAAACCAAAGTTACCCACACAGCCGTCTCCTGACATCATGCTATAAGTGGGAAGAGCACCAGAAAAGACTATAAAGAGCTTGGATTCCAGTCTTGGTTCTGTAGTGAAGTATTAATCTAAGGATCCTGTGGCAACATGTTATTCTTTATAATTTTGACAATTAATTAGGAAAGTTTATTAAACTTTGTGGAATTTATTTTATTTTACAAATTGACAATACCTTCTATTCATTTTATTTTGCCAGATTTTGAAAGATTAAATGATATAATGAACATGCAAAGGCTTTGAAAAGTAGTAAGTTAAAAGAAAATTAAATGATGATCAGTTCCATCAGCATTCTGACTAATGAAGCTTCATTACTTCAAGGAAGTACCTTTTTCTTCTCCTGTTGCTTCTAACTGATTAGATGACATTCTCAGAATAGTGAAGGGGTACTCAGTGAGGAGGGAAGCTATGGGGACCTCTTTTTCTGCTGTATAGGTTGGGGAAGCTGGTTTCTGTCCTGGGTCACTCTCATCAGATGACATAATAGACTTGTCCAAGGTCAGATGGTTGGCTAGGTTGAAATTAGAACCTACCATGGATCCTCTGGTTTGCTTGAGCTAGTGCTTGCTCCAGGACATCCTGATACTTCTCATGTATCAATTCCTACTTGATGTTCTAAGCTTTTGCCCAGCTCAAGTGTGTCTTTCTCTTCCCAGAAAGATTCTGGGGCAGAGCAGAGCTGGGTCATGAGGGTAAGGAAAGTCTCATATTTTTCCTGAGGTACCAGTTCATTTGGATCTTGTCATGGAGCAAGAAGAGGAGGTTGGGACTAGTTTCAGAAAGGACTTAAGAGACTTGAGAAGCCCTTCATGTCCCTTAGGATTTGCATTCTGGGAGTCAATATTCAGCATGAAGCAGAGACTCTAGACTCCCAGCCTTTTCCTTCTTCCTTCTTTCCCTCTTTCCAGTTCAACTTGTCATCCATTGATAAATATAGATCAGGAGAAACCAAGATAAACGGCTGGGGACACAAACCCATAGGACAGCTAACCATAATGGGAGACTTTGGCTTTCCACTCAATAGATAAACAGCACGTTACTTGGTTTAAATAACTGGTTGGGGGAAAATGAGTATATTATTGGACAGGAACGCTTAGCCAGTATGATCCAAACAAGTCAAAAAATAGCCCTAGGATGACCACATAAAGTAAAGCGTAGACCAGATTTAAGTATAATTGCCTATCCAACCATGTTTTTGGATTCTTATTATTACAGTGGTGAAGGCTCCGGCGTGGTTCTTTTGGGAAGAAGTCAAAATATTTCCCTTAGCTTCTAACCTTTTGTAGCTGCAGGGTGTTATGCTCCTTGGGGGAGGGAGTTTCCTGTGGGGAGGTTTTTGGGCAGTGGTATCCCTTCCAAAAGCTGCCCAATTATTTGTCACTCTTTGTGAGTGTGCTTTGGGGGTGGGGGAAGGTGATAGAGAGAAGGTGCTGCAGGTTGTTTGTAAAAAAAAAAAAAAAAAAAAAAAAAAACCTTATTCTGAAGCAGAGAGAGAAAGAGAGAGAGAACCTATGAAGGTCTTCCTGAGTTACCTCCTTCCCAGAAAACTATTTTATTTAAGGGATAAAGGGTGTGGAGAGCTGGATTAGTAAGGAGGAAAAATAAAGAGAAATCCAGAAGTTGTAGTAAAGAGAGACACATTGAGCTTCGAGTCAAAGGATCAGAAGATGAAAACTGAGCTTCTCCATTTAATAGCTAGGTAACCTTGTAGAGTCTTTAATTGTCCTAGACTTTATTTTTCCCATTTGTCACAGGAGAAGCTCCTTTCTAGCTCTCAACATTTATACCTCCAAAATGGCAAATCTAAGCTTATATAATCTTGCTTCCAGGAAGTCTCTTCCTATCATCTACTTTCAAATGTTTGTCCCCAGTAGGGAAGGGGATAAAGGATGCTTGTGACTAAGGATAATAGGAAGATCTGAAAAGAGTCTTCTTAGGGAAAGAAAGTTAGATATAAAATGTGACCCCAAAAAAGCGAACCACAACTGAAACAAGAGTTAATATGGGAGACAGGAACAAATCTGGGAGTAACTATCTAAAACTGGGGAAATCTAATCTAATGTAATCCAATCCAACTCAACAAGTATTTATTAAATATCCACTATATGGAAGAAATTGAGAATACAAAATTAGAATGAAAACAGGTTCTTGCCCTCAAGGAACTTCCATTCTACTGAAGAAATACAACAGGTAAACAGAGAAGTAATAATAATAACTTGTACTTATATCATACTTTAAGGTCTGTCAAACATTTTTACAAATATTTCATTTAATCTTCTCGACAACTTTGTAGTTTAGGTGTTATTATTATCCCCATTTTTATTTTTTTTATTTAAACCAGTATTGTTTATTTAAATAAGTTTGAGCCAGACAATAAAGACTGAAATCAACTTAAGTACCAGACACTGTGCTAAGCACTGTATCCCCATTTTTATGAGAAAACCAAGGCTGAGAGGTTAATACCATGGCCAGGGCCATACAGCTAATAAGTGTCAGGCAGGATTTGAATTTACATTTTTCTGACTTCAAGTTGAGCACTCCAGTGAAGAAATTGGACTTAGTGGAAGAAAGGAATGTTGATCTGGAGACCTCTGGTCAATTCAGTTGCCCTAATTGCCTCGATGAAAGAAGACAATTAAGAGAAACAATTTATTTTAGGATGGAGTCCCTTTCAGGAGGACAGATATATCCCTCAAAGATAAATGCTTTTCCTAAGGTGTAAATGAGCCACTTTGTCTCTATTATCTACTCATTACAACCAGTAATTTTGTCCATTGGATTGGGGAAACTCAGGTAATCAGGGTTCCTTTCATCATAGGTATGTACTTGATAATTAGAGAAAGCAGAAAGCATTGGCAATATAAGGTTCAGAAATGACTTACAGTAGGAGAAATACAAACTCAAGCAGAACAATAGAGCAGTAGTCATCAGGGAAATGATAATAGTTTGTCCCAACTTCCTTTTTTATGAGATGATGACATTCTTATATCATAGTAGCATGTCAATCCTACCTCACCCTTGCTCCATATTCCCCAGCTACCCTTTTATATACAGGCTTATATAGTGGTTCCCTCACTGTGGCCCAGAATGTCCATCACTTCAGCAATGGCCGAATAAGTTAGGGTATATGAATGTGTTGGAACATTATGGTGCTGTAAGAAATGAGGAAATAGATATTTTTAAAAGACAAGGAAAGATTTATATAATCTCATGCAGAGTGAACTAAGCAGATCCAGAGAGACAATTTATACTAAATAGTAAAATTGAACAAATTGAGGATTTTTATAAATTGATGAATGAAATGAGCAAAAGAAGGAGAACAATTTGACAACAATCAATTTATATTGTTAAAAAAAAACAAATTTGTTATTAAGGGAATTGGTTTTGCTTGACTATGCATCTTTGTTATAATAAATTTTGCTGTGAAATTATTTTTCTTTTCCTTTTTTCTCCCCAATCAGGGGGGAGTGGGAGGGAGAGAAAATAGATTTCTGGATTTGTTTTTGTTTGTTTGTTTTTAATACAGAGGTGGGATCACTACATTATTATTTTTGCTTAATTGTTTTATTTTGTTAGACCTCTTTGGAAGTGGGATAATCTAGAAACATTATTAACATGAAAACAAAATACATCAGTACAATTTTTAAAATTTTTCATAAGAAATTAATTGAGGCAGGGAAATTGGTATTTTGCTCCCTCTACTACCCCCAGTGACTGATCTTTACTATAAAGTGATCTTTTCTTACCTCCATTATTCATTCACACTGCTCTGAGCCAGGGTCAGAGAAAAATAGAGGGGATGAAAAGGGAAAGGGAAGGAGTACTTGGACTGGCTCAGATCTGCTCTATTCCTAGAAGTCTGTAGCTCACTAGGCCTTGAAAAATGAGAGTGAAATCTCTGAGTTCCCACAAAGTTGTGGCAGCTTCCACCAAAATATTCTTGGCTACAATACCAGTCTATCCAGAGCATCCCAATCTTGCTTTATCATTTTCACTAGGGAAAATTTCATTCTGAGGTGGTATATGATTAATTGGAGCAACAGAGTGGGGTGTGGAGATATCCAGGGTCAGTGTTCATTAATCAGATACCACAGATAATCATAGCAGACATCTGGACAAGCATCTGGACTTGGCTGGGAAGGAAACTTCAGGTTCAATGTGACCAGCTTAGTAATTCCAAAGTTAGAGAGGGGCAGGAAAACAGTGAAATCTCAAAAGCTTTTTTAACAGTCTGAAGAGATTGGGCAGCTCTCTAGCTCTGGTTTTATGGAGCTAAGGTACCTCTTCTCCCATCCAGACTGAGTCCACCTGAATCTTTTTCTCTCAGAGGTTTGTTTTCTGCTGGTGATTGTTGGCACTGGCTTCTTTTTAAAAATAAAATAACCATTCCCATTTACCAATTTAGGTAAATCCATAGGGAAGATGTAACACTTGGGATGACAGGGGGAAAAATTATAGTGAAGTGGATCTCAGCACAATATAGGGATTTTTTTTTTTCAAAATATAACAATTGGCTCAAGATTCATTTGTATAAAACTCTTCTATAGATGGAGATGGATTATTCAATGCTCTAGTGTCTGTGTTAGGGGCAGAATTGGCAAGAATTTGAGAAAAGAGAGATCCTGATCTTTCAATTTCTAGCTAGAGATAGGAGATACATAGTTTCAGACTCTCTTCATGTACCTAAAGGGAGAGAAGAATCTAGGAAGAAGCTAATACAAAGAGGAAACAGCAATCTCTATCACATTGGCATTTTGCCATAGACTGTGCATAAATCCTCCATAGTGATCATATCTAGCATGAGCAGTGCCTTCCCAACTTTTATTTCAAATTTTTTTGTATACTACCCTAACTCTTAAGCTGCTATCTGCTGCCCTTCACTTTTATTAGAAGAGGTCCCATTCCTTTTCCAACTGAAGCAATTATTTTATATAACCTTCAAAATCTATTTGCACAAGACTCTCCTCATTGGCTCAAGTTGGTCTCTATTTAATGCTGTCCCTCTACCTGAGGGTCTAGTTTGCTGAAAGTTTGAGAGGAGAAACTGGTCTTGTAGCTTCCAACCTGGAGAAAAAACACATGGTTCCAGATTCTCTTTAGAGAGAGGTCACTGAAGGAGAGAAAGATTCTGGAAAGAATCCAGCATATATACATATACATATATATATATATAAAGAATTGGATTTAAGTGAGTCAGTACTGTGCAAAGTCACAAGCCTCACTCAGTCTTCCAGAACCATCTGGATCCAGTGGAAGATACAGATCAAGATGACTGGAGATGGTCTCTGATGCAGTGAGAGACCTTCATCTTTTAAAGCTAAGGTCTTTCCCAACTCTCAGTTTGTCTGAGGCAATGCCCATTCAGTGATTAAGATTAGGTAAAAAATGAATCAAAAACATTTACCTAGTCCAAAAACAATCAATCTAGGAGGGGAAAACCCTCAGAGTTTCTGGACAAAACAGAAACAATTGCTATTTACACTCACTCTGAGTCATCACAACCCAAATAATGACCAAGTGAAGCTTGGTTTGGGACCTATTGTTGACCAATCAATGAAAGTCAGAGTGATTTTGGTTTCACATATGGTCCTTGAAAAATAAATGTAGCTCTTAAACCCTAGATTATATTGCAAGTTTTCAGTGATCAAAATTCATATCCCTTTGGGCAGAGAACACACAGGTAAGGGTAGGATTCCCTAAGTGCATGGAGGGAGAAGAAGGAGGGAGAAAAGAGAGGTAGAGAAAGAAGGAAGGAAGGAAAGAAGGAAGAAAGGAAGGAAGGAAGGAAGGAAGGAAGGAAGGAAGGAAGGAAGGAAGGAAGGAAGGAAGGAAAGAAAGGGAGGAAAGAAGGGAGAAAGGAAGGGAGGAAGGGAGGAAAGAACGAAGGAGCTGTAGTGCCCAACTGAAACAGACCAGTTGGGTCCCTGGTGAGGCAGCTACTATTAACTCCAGAGGAGGAGAAAGTATTTAAAGGAAGCATTTATGTCATCCAGCAATGAGAAAGAACTCATGAGGTCAAATCATTCCAATGTCAACTTTGACTTTTTAGATTTAAATAATGGACTGCTAAATCTGTGGCTAATTAGATGGAAACCTTTCCAGCAGCAATTGTGAAATATTTCAATTGACTGCTCAGGTGAGACCTTGTCACTAGAGGTGAGGAAACAGGTCCTAGAAGGGTCCCTCCTCGTCAGCCACATTACCCAGCTTCATTGGGAGACTATTGGCATGGAATAGGTTTATATGAGTGCTCCTTGAACTGCCTGAAAATTTGCCCAGAAACAAGAAAATATTTCTAAGCCAGAAAAGCAGCAGGTGAAGAAACAGGAAGATGATTTCTGACCTTTCAGGGAGGATTCAGCATATCCATTCCCATAGGATGAGAAGAAAAGAGATGGAATCTGGCTTTCAAATACCTACTGTACTGTGAAATGAAAAAAGAGTATTAAAAAGAAGGAAAGTTCCCCTTGGAAAAGATTAACAAAAACAAAGGGAAGAAATTGCTGATTTCAGGGAAGATTGCATCTAGCAAATGTACTATGTATTCCTTATAAAGCACATTGTTTTGAGCAAGCCTCTAGATTAAAGACACTATACTGTGCTCTTTCTCTAATCTGCAACATATATTGAATAAAATTGAATTTGCAAGATTCTAACTTACTTATACTCAGCTGCTCCTTACAGTTTCCCCCCTTAATATTACAACCAACCAATTCCACAAGCATTTATTAAGCACCTACTATATATCCAGTCCTGTTCTAGGTACATAGGGAAAATAAGGCGAGTATTAAAAAAAAATGGTTTCTTCATAAAGGAGTTGATAGGCAACTGGGAAGATAAGATTGACTTCTATGAAACTGCTTATGAACTGCTAATTTAGAGAACATTAGAATCCTAAACCCCAGAGCCAGAAGGGACTTCAGAGGACATTGAATTTAACTCAAATATAAATAGGATTTCTCTCTACAATATCTCTGATAAGTGATCATCTCTACTGGCTAGTTATGGGAACCCATCATCAATTCATTCAGTCTATGAGTCAACATCTTTGTTAATAAAGTTCCTTTAGCAACAGATTGACTAATCAACAAGCATTTATGAAGGTTTACATTTTAGTCACTGGGGCTACAACCATCTTATATTTGTTTGTCTGCAACTTTCACCTAAATTAATACTTGCATGACTTAAACTTGAGCTGAGATACCCGGGGAAGAAAAAGCCAATAGGAGAGAGGTAGTTAAATTTCTAGTAACCCAGGAGTCAGAGGGTTTGTTCCTCTCTTGTATAAAGTAAGGAAGAAGAGATTCTTATATGAGAGATAGGAGGCAGTACATAAGAAACAAGAACTGTAACCCTCCCAACCTCTAGACAAAAGCCAGAGTTGGGTGGATATTTGCTTGGGGGAGAATTGAGTTGATTCCAAAAAGAATGCAATGAAAGAGGTTAGTGTGCTATACTTTGATTAATTCAAGTCAATTCAACAAATACAGATGGATCCTGAATAGTTCTAATAATGAATCCCTCTGAAGTGATCACATGTAGTCTAATGTGCACTATTCAAAGTTATCATTAAATAAAACATAATAATTGGTTCTAGTTCAATGGAAATATGTGGTGTGAATTTAAATAATGTAGCCATTTCAGAGTATTTATTATTTGTACCAATCAGAACCTAGCTTTATCAATCTATTGTATTAAGTACCTCTAAATTAGTATATTAATAAGTACCTCTTAAAAACCCTGAATCCTCAGATCTCCAAGTTGAAGGGACCTCAAAGACCATCTAATCTAGTCCATAGTTGACCGAGAAGTCCCTCTATGACATCCCCAAAGTTGATTATCTGTTAAATGTTATATTATATAATATTTGTTACATTATGATATTTTTCATATATCAATCTTAAGGTACCTGAAATTTTATAATTTCTACTTACCACTCCTAGCTTTTCCATCTGAGACTATACAAAACAAAAGCTTGGGGTGTAGAGGTTTAAGTGATATATCAGGAGCCATAAAGACCTAGGTATGAATGCTGCCTCTAATACTCTTCTATGTGACTAAGCTATGTGACTTTGGGCAAATTATTTAATCTTGGCAAACCACAATCTCCTTATCTATACAATGGGGAAATTCTAGGATAGCCTTTGAGTGTCTGACATATAATTGAAATTCAGATCTTCCTGATTCCAAGTCCAATTCTTTCTCCATAATATCACCAATATCTCTAAAAAGTGTATTTCAAAAAAGTGATCTCAGAGTTAAGGAGAGTCAGGTTCATGTTCCACTTCTGATAAATGCTCTGTGATTCTCTTACAAATCATTTAGCTTCCCCATACAACTCTAAGACTATAAATGGCAGAACACTTGCCCAGCTGCATTGGTAGAGGAATGACTGAAGTCATATGTCTGGACTGGTCCATCACTCCCCAAAAATATGTAGTGGAGTGACTTTAAACTCAGTGTTTCAAGCTCTGAAAATTGCCTAGCCACATTTCCTCACTTGTCCTGGGGAAGCTTGAGAGAAGAAAGGAAAGAGTTGTATGGCAGAAGACCTTGTAGTTACCATGAAATAATGGAAGGAGCACAGTGCTTGTAACTGAGGGATCTGAATTTGAATTCTAACTTTGTTACTTACTACACAATCTACTTTAGTCAAGACTATTCTCTTTTCTGGGTCTCAGTATCTCCCTCTAGAAAATGAATAGTTCAAGTCAAGTTTCCATAGGTCTCTTCCAGCTCTAAATATGGTGATTTCCCCCTATACTTTGATTCATTCATTAGCAACTGGTGTTCCCTTGCTTTGGCTTGCATGGACTTACTACTGGAGAAAACTGCCTGAAGTCAAATTCTTGTTTCAGATTAAAATTTAGTGGGATATCTTATGTGCATCTCTTTCTTCCTTATTTGAAACCAACTTGTTATTTTGGTGTGGGAATCTTCTTGAAGAGATATTGCTTTATACTGGATTTATTTCTATTTTCTTATAGTCCAGTTCCTCTTTGTTTTTGAATTCCTTCTTTCTGATTTGTAAGTCATCTTCTATTGAAGACCCCAGTTGCTTTTTAAGACCATAGAAATCTTTTATTGATACTGGATAAAGGAATTATCTTCCTGGTCCTAAGGAGCAGGAATGTAGTTTAGAGGGTATAAATTGAGGTGGCATTTTCACTTGTCTATTTCTACTCATGGCCCCTGAATATAATGGGTACAACCATCATAATTTCTTGGCTTATGCTAAATTGATGCTAGCCCACTCTCCTAAGTTCTCTCAGACTCACTCACATTTACCTAAGTTCCTTGATGTTATAATAATTATGAGTTTGTCTTTCAGATCAATAATCTATCAACTCTAATGAGTTAGCAGTTTGTAAAGATTCCAACATCTCCCCCTTTCTTTTGTTTTAGAACATAGGGTGGTCATGACCTCCCTGACTTCTCAAAGAGGTGAGAACCCCCCAAAAAAGGTGATCACGCCTTCCCTGACACCTCAGGAAGGGAGATGAAAACACCAAAGGAAATAGGAAATCAAATCAGATTAGCGGATTTCTGAAGGGGCTCACTTGAAACAAGTACACATAAATCCATCAATATGGGCCAGAACTTTGAAACAGATATACATGATATACATAAATCCATCAATATGGGAGGCATTACACATAATTTACATAAGCACATAGCAATATAACATAGGCTAGTAGTAATGTAACAAATAACAAGAATCAACATGAAAATTTAAGTACTGCAATAGTCTCATCAACAATTTTTCATCTCAAGAAATCCAATGATTCTTGCAATTACATAAAATACATAAGCATATAGCATACCCTGATGACTTAAATGCCTCACAAAAGGGATCTTCTCTTTCTAATGTCCACTTCATTGAGTTTGAATTAGATCTGTAGTATTCACCCAATTTTTCTCCTATTAATTTCCATTTGTCTAAATCCAATTCCTTTTCTGTAGAGAACCAAGGACACACATACTTAACAGTTTCTAAAAGTTCAGTGATCTGCTCCAAAATTATAATCAAACCTTGGCTTTCCATAACTTTGACAATGTTCTCTAAACATTTTCCTTGAACAGAAACAGGCTGTTTTCTAAATATCTGTCCCATCTTAGATGAAATTCTACTTTAACTCTTTTAGCAAAATTTCTTTGTTGTACTCACTCTAATTTCTGGGTTGAAGAGTCTTTTCCACTGGATCAGGATCTGAATCAGTCCCTGTTTGGGCACCAAAATGTGGAGTTCTTTTTCTTCTTTTAAATATAATATATAAGATGATGGTTCTCTCTAGGGGAGAGAGCAAATTTCTCGGGGGAAGTTTTCTTGGAGGCAGCTTTAGTATCAGTTCAGATCAATAATTACCCCCAAATGCAGCCAGCTGGTAAAAATACAAATGTTTATTTCTCCTTCCAGGTCTTGTCTTTTTCCTTGGGCCCGGATAGCTGGATTCTTAGAGGCCTCTCTCTCTCTCCTGGGTTCTAAGAGCTCTTGCAGTTTTGTCCTTTGCTTCTGCCTCTGCTTTTTTCAGCCTTCAATCCAGCTCCACTCTTCATGTAATTCCGCTGAAATCTCTCCCAGAGCCTCTGTCTGTTTCTTTTATTCAAGAGAGAGAATTGTGGGATGCGAGAGAGAGAGGGGGATTATGGGTTTCCTCCCAGAGTGCTCTCTGGCCCTAAGAGCTTCAAGGGAGGTGTGAATTCACCAAGCTACAAAGTTTACTTTGTGAATCTCCCATACTTGTGAACTCCAATGAGTAAAGGTGTAAACACAAGCATTGTACTAATTAGTTCTACTTAGTACCTTGTTTCAGTTTCTGGCCCAAAACATCTTCTTGTAAGATCAGATCAATAATCTATCATCTCTAATGAGTTAGCAGTTTGTAAAGATTCCAACACTCCCCCTTCCCATCCTCTCTCCCTCCTTCCCTTCCTCTCTCCCTCCTTCCCTTCCTCTCTCCCTTCCTTCCCTTCCTCTCTCCCTCCTTCCCTTCCTCTCTCCCTTCCTTCCTTCCTCTCTCCCTTCCTTCCTTCCTTCCTTCCTTCCTTCCTTCCTTCCTTCCTTCCTTCCTTCCTTCCTTCCTTCCTTCTTTCCTTCCTTCCTTCTTTCCTTCCTTCCTTCCTTCCTTCCTTCCTTCCTTCCTTCCTTCCTTCCTTCCTTCCTTCCTTCCTTCCTTCCTTCCTTCTTTCCTTCCTTCCTTCCTTCCTTCCTTCTTTCCTTCTTTCCTTCCTTCCTTCCTTCCTTCCTTCCTTCCTTCCTTCCTTTCTTCTTTCCTTCTTTCCTTCCTTCCTTCTTTCCTTCTTTCTTTCTTTCTTTCTTTCCTTCCTTCCTTCCTTCCTTCCTTCCTTCTTTCCTTCCATTTATTTATTAGTCTTCCCCTCTCTCTTTTGATTTACTGACAACCCAGTTAAATAGAGTATGGATTCATCCCTCTTCTTCTACTTTTTAATTTGTTATATTCTTAAGCATAATTTTCCAAGAATTTTTCATTTTCTTTGACCTTCCCTATTTCTGTACTTTTCTAGCATATTCTGAATTTTGTTCTCTCTTTGTCTCTTATAAAGATAAAAGTTCTGAATTATTGGATTTGGCTCTTCTGTCGATTCCATTTCTGTTATTGCATTTATCCCTTCCTTTTATGCATGTATTTTTTCTTTGATTTTATACTTAGTTAATTATTAAGTTATAGTGTCCATATTTTATTAGTATAGGGCATTCTGTGGTGAGGAAATGTCAATATGTCAATAGAGATCACTAATTGTTTTGCAATTTATAATTTTAGAGAGTTGTTTAGGATGCTAGAAGATAAAGTATTCATCACACAACTAAAAGATGTAAAAATTAGGACTAGAGTTTGATCTTTTCTACTCTGAGGTGAGCTCTCTATACACTACACTACACTATCTTGTCTTCTCCTGGCCCTCCTTTGCCCCTCCCTCCTCCTCTAGACTTTTGGCTTATTCATTACTTCTCAAACTCCTTACTCCCTAAGTCTCATTATGATATCTCCTATATCTTATGCAACAGAGCCTGTGGCCACCTTAGTATAAGAGAAAACACCATGAGAAATTCTAAAATTAGCTGATTCTGTAGAGGTTTTTTTATTTTATATTCTGGATCTGTTTATCAAAATTCTGCATGTTACAGAGGAAAGAGAATTAGATTTAACATCTTAAGATGGTTTCAAATCCTACCCCTGCTACTTGCTAACAGTATGATTTTGGACAAGTTACATCATTTCTCTGTACCTCAGTTTCCTGATTTACAAAATGTAAGGATTGGACTTAGTAACTCTAAAATCCCTTTCAGCTCTAAATATATGATCATGTGATATTATAATTGGAGCAAACAAGATCTAGCATTTCTCAAACTTCGTCTGACCCAGGTCACTTACCTGGCTATCTACCAACTGTATTTTGAGCCAGCCCTACTCATATCTCAGTACTTTGCCCCCTCCCCCCAGTCCCCAGAGTAGATAGGCAGGTGATTGAGCATGTTTCTAGGACTTCAGACTTGGAAAGGACCCTAGAAACCACCTGGTTTGAAGCCTTCACTTAATAGATGAGGACATTGAGGTAGCGAGCTGAGGAATGGGTCTGAGGAGACAACATCCCTCTCCAAATAGGTGGAGAGTCAGGGTGTCAGTGAGGCACCATGATGCATAGCCCAGAGTTGGTTGGTGATTTATACAGTGAGCACTCTGGGTGGCCAGTCTCCATTTTTCTGCAATTAAGCAGGGCAGGGTAGTGACAAACGGTCTCCCAACAGCTCTCTGGTCTTCTGCTATTATCTGCAGGCCTTTCAGACTAATTCATCCTTTCCTAGAACCACAGGTTGAGGTTGATAAATCAAGAACGGCCTCTGTGCTGGGAGCTGATTACAGGGTCATCCCTCAGCAGAAATGTTTGACCAGAATTTCCCAACTTCATATTTTATAAAGCTGGCAGCTGGCAATGTATCAGCACTAATCCCAATGCAAAGCAGTGAGAGAAGAGAGACAGAGGCACCACTCCTAATCAATCAGTGACGCCACACACTTGACCTTCTTGTTTCCGACAAGGTATTTCATTGCTGGAGTGTAGACAAACAGAAGTTTTCATCTGGTTCCTTAATCCTGGGCATAAGAGAACAAAGGCATAAGAAGAAAGACTAGGAGCTGAAATTCCACTGCAGGGTCACCCTCTTAAGACAGGTTGCAAATACCTCATCTTCAGCATCCCCTCTCAACACTCCTCCTACCCTCTCCATGAGAACAGATGTGTGTGTTTCATGGGATAGTGCTGTACCCTTGTTTAGTGAGAAAGAAAGAAAACGTATTTCTTCCTAGACAACTCGCTTTTGTGAGCTGTCTTGCAGTTTATGTTCTAAGGTTCTCAAGGAAGGCAGAATGAATGCCTTTATGTACCCAGTTTCTGAGACATAATCTGTGCTTAATAAATGCTTGTTGGTCAGTCAGATTGGTCTTGGGATGACAAATACAGAGGCAGTTTAATTCATTGCTACTCAATTTATAGCACCTACTATACACAGACTACTTTACTAGGTACTAGGGATACAAACACAAAATAAAGACTGTCTTCATCTCAAGGAGTTTATATATCTAATCTGTTGCCATATTTTTTCAATCTTTTATAACACCTCACATATACATGAGATATACGAGTGCACTTATTATGCACAAAATATTGTTCTCAGTGCAGAAGATGGAAAGGAAAAAAATTTAATAATTCCTCACCTCAAGGAATGTATATTCAATCTGTTGTTGTACCTTTTCTTTTCTATCTTTATAATATATCAAAGTTGTGTATAGTTCTCTTTCTCTTTACTCATGGAACTACAATTCTGGGGCAGGCTCTTATTACCACATGTCTGGACTAATAACATTAGCCTTATAATTAGTCTCTCTTCCTCAAGTTTCTCCCCACTCCAATTCATCTTCCACTCAACTGTTCAAAGTGATTTTCCTAAAGTGCATGTCTGATTATATCATCCCCTCCTCAGTAAAATCCAGTGATTCCTTATTGGTTCCAGAATCAAATATAAAATGCTCTGACTTGTAAAATCCTTCGAAGTCTTACTTTTACATATACTTTTTTCTCCTCCATGCATTTATATCCCCCATCTACCCAGGCCTTTCTTCTCACTGTTCTTCACACACAATACTACATTTCTTGACTAATGTTTTTCCTTATTACCTCTGACTCTTTGTTTTCCTGACTTCTTTCAAGACTTTCAAGATCCATATTTGGCTTTCCCAAACTACTAGCCTTTCTTCTAGCCTTTCTTCTGAGATGTTTTTCCAGTTATCTGATATCTATTTATCTATATCTATCTATCTATACACACATACACACATGTATATGTATTTTTATTTAATATTTTATGGAATAAAACAAACATTGCCATAACATAGTGCAATAAAAAAGATAATTGCATATGAAACTGAAAATCTATTATTTACAACTTGATATTTCTTTAAAATGTACAATAAAGTTGTAATGTAATGTTTCCCCTCCCTTTTCCCCCAAATTAGAAATGGCTACTACTAAACACAAATATATATATATATATATATTTACACACACGCAAACACACACACACATTATATATATAAATATATATATGTAAAATCATTCTATACATATTTTCATTTATCAATATTTGTCACTTCTTTCTCTGGATACAGATAGTTTCTTCCTTCATATGTCTTTTGAAGATAATTTGGGTATTTATATAGTCAAAATGACTTATTTGCTCAATTTTTAAAATATTGCTATTATTGCATACAACATTCTATTGGTTCTGCTCATTTTGTTCTTTATTACTTTGTTCAAGTCTTTCCATGTTTTTTCAAAAATCATTGAGCAAATAATTTTTTACAATGCAGTAGTATTCCACCACAACCATACACCACAACTTGTTTAGCTATTCTCCAATTGATGGGCATTCCCACATTTTTCAATTCTTTTCCACCACAAAGAGAGCTACTATAAATATTTTAGAATATATATGTTCTTTTCCTTTTCCCCGGTCATCTTTGGAAATAGACCCAGTAGTGGTATTGTTGGTTCAAAATGTATAGGTAGTTTAATAACTCTTTGGTCCATATTTTCTCTGGACTTTTTCGACATAATTCCAGATTGTTCTTCAAAACGGTAAAATCAGTTTGCAATCACAACAACGACTGTCCCAATTTTTATATATTCCTTCCAACATTTGTCACTTTCTCCTTCAAACATTTTAGTCAATCTGATAGGTATAAAATGATATCTCAAGTTGTTTTAATTTGCATTTCTCTAATCAATAATAATTTAGAGCACTTTTTCATGTGACTACAAATTGTTTTGATTTCTTTATCTAAAAATACCTGTTCAAATCCTTTGATCATTTATCAGTGGGCGGAATGATTCATACACTTCTGGTTTTGACTAAACTTTTTACATATTTAAGATGTGATACCTTTTTTTGAGAAACTCTCTATAAATTTCCCTCCCATTTTTTTGCTTTCTTTCTGATCTTGACTACATTTATTTTATTTATTAAACCCTTTTTTGATTTAATGTAAACAAAATTATCTATTTTACATTTAATTATTCTCTGTGTCTTATTTATTCATAATTATATTATATCATACTTATGGACAGATGAACAATTGTTTTAATTTGCAATTCTCTAATCTATAATAATTTAGAGCACTTTTTCATGTGACTATGAATTTTTTTGATTTCTTTATTCTCCTTCATTAGGATGTTAGCTACTTGAGGGAAGACATTTTTTTCTGTCTCCTTTTGTGTTTCTAATGTTTGGCATAGTGTTCCAATGTTTGGCAGAGTGGCTGACACATAGTAGGCACTTAACAAATGCATGTTGATCAGCTATATACACAACACTTATAAGATGGTTTCAGGAGGGAGGGAGAAGGGGAGAAGATGGAAACAGAGACAGAAAGACATACAGAGAAAGAGACATACAGAGACAGAGACAGAGAGAAAAGGAGATGGGATGGTTCTTGACCACATTTAACCAATCCTTTACCTAATAGATATTTGCCATGTTTTTCTCCATGATTCTCTCCTCCATTATTTCTTCCCCAGGATGTGTGTATATTATTAGCCACAGAGAACGGAAGTGACTTCATTTGCTCAAAGGTTCTACAGTAGTTCATTAATGTAGAGCCATTCTAGAACCCAGATCTTTGAGACTGATGAGGAGTGGGGGGGGAAAAAAACTTAAAAATTTAAAACCTAAAAAGATTTTTTCATCTAGATCTGAAATAAAGATAAAACTTCTCGAAAATTGCAATCAACCAAAAAAACATTTATTAGGTCTCTCCTATGTGCCAGATACTGTGTTAGACCTGAGAGATGTAAGGCCAAAAGCAGAAACAGTCTCTGTCCTCAAGGAAGCTTTAAGAGTTCAGCCAGGGGAGATATGTATGATATGTGCAAATTAAATACAAAATGCTTTTTAAGAAAGACATTAGCAAATGAGGGCTTGAAAAAAGTATTTAGTATTTATTTTATTTAAAAAGGTAATGAATAGACTGGGCTCGAAAGAAAATAGAGATCTTCAGAGATCTTGGAGGAAATACATCCATAGCAAGACTAGGGGTAGGACCCTGGTTATAATTCCCTTTCAATCTCTTAGGGGAATTTGTCCCTCTCGTGTATTGATCTGTCTTGTGTTGCCTGTGTTCCTCCTTAAATAAGGAATCCCAGGTAATAAAATAATGATCATGGATGGACGAATATGTCACTACACCCAGGTACCATATTTGTTTTTAGCTAAAACCCTCAGGAGAATATGCCTTGACACAGAAGGATTCTCATGGTGGAATTCCAAGAATTGCATTAGGATATTTGCCATTAGATATGACTTGAACCATCCCATATGTAAGAATGTATCTATTCTGACTATGAAGAGAGCTGTCCTTGTCCCATCTTTGGCCCAATTTTCTGGCTCCATTGGATTCAGGAGGAGCTTTCCTTTTTCCAGTCTTCTCACTTTCAGCATAGAACATATAATTCTTGCCCTCCATTTTCTCATTCCTTGATGATTCCAAGTATTGGTTTAAAAGAACTGGGTTCTTCTCAAGCTTTGAGGTCTTTTCTGCCTCTCATGTTTTTGAGTTTCTTTTGGATCTGCCTTTCTGTTTCTGGGTTTCTAGGTTAGGAAAGTTTTTTTTTTTAATTTTTATTTAATGATTACTTTATATTGACATTATCCTTGCACTCATTTCTTTTCCGATTTTTTTTCCCCTCCCTCCCTCCACCCCCTCCCCTAGATGGCAAGCAGTCCTTTATATGTTGGATATGTTGCAGTATATCCTAGATACAATATATGTTTGCAGACCCGAACAGTTCTGGTTAGGAAAGTTAAATCTTTAACTTTTTAGGGTTAATCTGATTACCTCTTTTCTTCTGTTTTATGTTCTCATTTGTCTTTTATTTACCTTTAATTGAGTGATGTGTGATACTGAAGTTTTCTTTCTTTTTTTGTAATGTTTTATTTTATTTAATAATAACTTTATATTGACAGAATCCATGCCAGGGTATTTTTTTTTTTACAACATTATCCTTTGTACTCGTTTCTGTTCCGATTTTTCCCCTCCCTCCCTCCACCCCCTCCCCTAGATGGCAAGCAGTCCTATATATGTTAGATACGTTGCAGTATATCTTAGATACAGTATATGTTTGTAGAACCAAACAGTTCTCTTGTTGCACAGGGAGAATTGGATTCAGAAGGTAAAAATAACCCGGGAAGAAAAACAAAAATGCAAATAGTTCCCATTCGTTTCCCAGTGTTCTTTCTTTGGGTGTAGCTGCTTCTGTCCATCATTTATCAATTGAAATTGAGTTATGTCTCTTTGTCAAAGAAATCCACTTCCATCAGAATACATCCTCATACAGTATCGTTGTCGAAGTGTATAATGATCTCCTGGTTCTGCTCATTTCACTCAGCATCAGTTCATATAAGTCTCGCCAAGCCTCTCTGTGTTCATCCTGCTGGTCATTCCTTACAGAACAATAATATTCCATAACATTCATATACCACAATTTACCCAGCCATTCTCCAATTGATGGGCATCCATTCAATTTTCAGTTTCTAGCCACTACAAACAGGGCTGTCACAAACATTTTGGCACATACAGGTCCCTTTCCCTTTTTTAGTATCTCTTTGGGGTATAAGCCCAGTAGTAGCACTGCTGGATCAAAGGGTATGCACAGTTTGATAACTTTTTGGGCATAATTCCAGATTACTCTCCAGAATGGTTGGATTCGTTCACAACTCCACCAACAATGCATCAGTGTCCCAGTTTTCCCGCATCCCCTCCAATATTCATCATTATTTTTTCCTGTCATCTTAGCCAATCTGACAGGTGTGTGATACTGAAGTTTTCAAAGACATTTCACATATCATTCCTCACCATAGCTCTGAAAGATAAGGAGGTAAGTATCCATTGTACAGATAGGAAAACTGAGGGTCAGATGGTTTAAATATGACTTCAGATAATTTATTCATTGTGTAACCCTGGATGAGTTATTTAAATTCTGTCTCATTTTCTTCATCTGTAAAATAAGAATAATAATAGCATCTACTGTACTAGATTACGATATCAAATGAAATTTCTTAAAAAGACTTACATAATGCCTGGCACATATAGGTGCTCATTTAAAAAAAATTATTTGTTTTTAACATTCTTTTCTTTTTAAATTTTGAGTTTCTGATTCTCTCCCTCCTTCCCACTTCTCCTCCATAAACTAAGAAGGTAAACAATATCATATCATGTATATATGTGAAATTATGCAAAATATATTTCCATATTAGCCATAATATGAAATAAACAAAAAAACAAACAAGAAAGTTATGTTTCCATTTATACCTAATTCACAGTTCTCATTCTAAGAATGGATAGCATTTTTTCATCATGAGTCCTTTAGAATTTTCTTGGATCATTGCATCATAGTAGTCAAGTCTTTCACAACTGATCATCATTACAATATTACTGTTATTGTGCGCAATGATCTCCTGGTTCTTCTCACTTCACTTTGCATTAATTCATATAAGTGTTGTCATATTTTTCTTCTGAAACCAGCCCCATCCTACCTCACCACTCTCAACACTGGACATTTTTTATAGCATAATATTACTTCATTATAATCATATGTCACAACTTATTCAGCTTTTTCCCAGTTGATGAGTATCCACTAGATTTCCAGTTCTTTGTCACCACAAAAAGAGCTTCTGTAAATATTTTTATATATCTAGGTCATTTCCTTTTTCAACAAAAATCTCTTTGAGATATCGACCTAGTAGAGGTATTGTTCTGTCAAAGTATATCAAAGTTTTCATAGCTCTTTGTTTATACCGTGTTTCCCCAATAAGACCTATCCCAAAAAAGCCCTCCCCTTACTGTGTAAGATTCCTCTAAAATAAGCCCTCCCCCGAAAATAAGCCCTAGAGCTTATTTTAGAGCTGCAGTAGTGAGTGCGTCATCTTGTTCTTCCTTTTTTTTTTTTTTAAATAACTTTTGATAGAACCCATACCAGGATAATTTTTTACAGCATTATCCCTTGCATTCACTTCTGTTCCAATTTTTCCCCTCCCTCCCTCCACCTCCTCCCCCAGATGGCAAGCAGTCCTTTACATGTTGAATAGGTTACAGTATATCCTAGATACAATATATGTGTGCAGAACCGAACAGTTTTCTTGTTGCACAGGGAGAATTGGATTCAGAAGGTATAAATAACCTGGGAAGAAAAACAAAAATGCAAGTAGTTTATATTCATCTCCCAGTGTTCTTTCTTTGGGTGTAGCTGCTTCTGTCCATCTTTGATCTATTGAAACTGAATTAGCTCTCTTTATCGACGAGATCCACTTCTATCAGAATACATCCTCAAAAAGTATCGTTGTTGAGGTATATAATGATCTCCTGATTCTGCTCATTTCACTTAGCATCAGTTCATGTAAGTCTCACCAGTCCTCTCTGTAATCATCCCGCTGGTCATTCCTTACAGAAGAATAATATTCCATAACATTCATATACCACAATTTACCCAGCCATTCTCCAATTGATGGGCATGCATTCAATTTCCAGTTTCTAGCCACTACAAACAGGGCTGCCACAAACATTTTGGCACATACAGGTCCTTTTCCCTTCTTTAGTATCTCTTTGGGGTATAAGCCCAGTAGAAACACTGCTGGATCAAAGCATCCTGTTCTTCCCCAGTGATTTGCTTGCTGGCACCATTGACAGCAGTGCCACGGAGGAGAGCTGAGGCAGGACAACATAAAAACCTGGTATGTAAGCGGGAGTGAGGGGATATGATGGAGGATAAAAGGGGCATGATGGAGGATAAAAGAAGAACTCAGGGGTCATCATGGAGGATAAAAGAAGAACTCAGCCAGCACTCACCATGCTAAAGAAATGAAGAACTTCCTTGCAGAGAGAAGAATAGATCAAGTAATGATTCCTGTAGGAATGACTGCCTATCTCCAAACCCTTGATATTGCAATAAACAAGCCATTCAAGGACCATTTGCGCATGGAAGTCAATGACTACATTGCAAATAGAATGGAAAGAAATCAGTGTGGAAACTTTGTGAAGCCCTGTCTGCAAGAAGTCGTGACTTGGGTGAAGAAGTCATGGGATAAAATTACTGACAGCTGTGTCGCCAAGGCACCACGAGCAGGTTACTGGACAAGATATGTTCATTTAAAGAGAGCTATATTGCTGGACATGACAGATTGGGTCTACTTCTTCTGAAGGAAATAGAGGCGCAAGACATCCAGAACGGAATTCAGGGTATGGACACTTATGACGATGTTGACGAAGATGACATGATCATTATTGAATAAAAGTACTTTTTTTGGTTCACATTTACCTGTTTATTAAAATTGCTGTCAATGTTCATTAAAATAAGCCTTCCCCTGAAAATAAGCCCTCTGGTGGTTTTTCTGTCCAAAAAAAATAATAAGACAGTGTCTTATTATAAGGGAAACATGGTAGCTCCTAATTGTGCTCAAAAATGATTGGAACAGTTCATAATTTACCAACACTACTTTACTATACCTAATTCTCTCCCCCTCACCCCCCGACTGTGGCTCCATGAAATGGGAATTTTCTTTTTCTAACTGCTTGCTATACTTACTCATTTACCTTGGGAGCTTTGGAATTTGGGTACAATTATTTTTGGGAGTTTTCATTTGGTTGTCTCTTTCTGGAGTTAAATAGATTCTTTCCATTTCTATTTTACTTCCTATATCTAAGATAGTAAGGCAGTTTTTCTTGATAATTTCTTGAAATAGGATGTTTAGACCTTTTCTTTTATCATGGACTTCAGGTTGGCCAATAATTCTTAAATTACTCTTCTTGAAGGTGGCTTAGCTGTACCAGATCTAAAATTATATTATAGAGCAGCAGTTACCAAAACCATTTGGTATTGGCTAAGGAATAGATTAGTTGATCAGTGGAATAGGTTAGGTTCAAAGGACAAAATAGTCAATAACTACAGCAACCTAGTGTTTGACAAATCCAAAAAACCCAGCTTTTGGGATAAGAACTTACTGTTTGACAAAAATTGCTGGGAAAATTGGATAGTATAGCAGAAACTAGGCATTGACCCACACTTAACACCACACACCAAGATAAGGTCAAAATGGGTTCATGACCTAGGCATAAAGAATGAGATTATAAATAAATTAGAGGAACATGGGATAGTTTACCTCTCAGACCTGTGGAAGAGGAAGGAATTTATGACCAAAAAAGAACTAGAGATCATTACTGATCACAGAATAGAAAATTTTGATTATACCAAACTGAAAAGTTTTTGTACAAACAAAACTAATGCAGACAGGATTAGAAGGGAAGCAATAAACTGGGAAAATATTTTTATAGTCAAAGGTTCTAATAAAGGACTCATTTTCAAAATATATATAGAATTGACTAATTTATAAGAATTTATAATTTATAAGAAATCAAGCCATTCTCCAATTGATAAATAGTCAAAGGATATGAACAGACAATTCTCGGATGAAGAAATTGAAACTATTTCTAGCCATATGAAAAGATGCTCCAAGTCATTATTAATCAGAGAAATGTAAATTAAGACAACTCTGAGATACCACTACACACCTGTCAGACTGGCTAGAATGACAGGGAAAGATAATGCGGAATGGAGGGGATGTGGAAAAACAGGGACACTAATACATTGTTGGTGGAATTGTGAACACATCCAACCATTCTGGAGAGCAATTTGGAACTATGCTCAAAAAGTTATCAAACTGTGCATATCCTTTGATCCAGCAGTGTTACTACTGGGCTTTTATCCCAAAGAGATCATAAAGAAGGGAAAGGGACCTGTATGTGCCAAAATGTTTGTGGCAGCCCTGTTTGTAGTGGCTAGAAGCTGGAAAATGAATGGATGCCCATCAATTGGAGAATGGCTGAATAAATCATGGTATATGAATATTATGGAATATTATTGTTTGGTAAGAAATGACCAACAGGAGGATTTCAGAAAGACCTGGAGAGACTTACACAAAGTGATGCTGAGTGAAACAAGCAGGGCCAGGAGATCATTATATACTTCAACAACAATACTATATGATGACCAATTCTGATGGACCTGGTCATCCTCAGCAATGAGATGAACCAAATCAGTTCCAATAAAGCAGGAATGAACTGAACCAGGTACACCCAGCAAAAGAACTCTGGGATTTGACTAAGAACCATTACATTGAATTCTCAATCCCTATATTTTTGCACACCTACATTTTTGAGTTCCTTCACAGGCTAATTGTACAATATTTCAGAGTCTGATTCTTTTTGTATAGCAAAATGATGGTTTGGTCATGTATCCTTATTGTGTATCTAATTTATATTTTTATATATTTAACATCTACTGGTCATCCTGCCATCTAAGGGAGGGGGTGGGGGGAAGGAGGGGAAAAAATTGGAACAAGAGGTTTGGCAATTATCAGTGCTGCAAAGTTACCCATACATATAACCTGTAAATAAAAGTCTATTAAATTTTTTTAAAAATTACTTTTCTTGATTTATTTTCCAGGTCAGTTATTTTTTCCAATGAGATATTTCATATTTTGTTCTATTTTTTCATTCTTTTGTTTTATTGTTTCTTGATTTTTCATGGAGTTATTAACTTCCAATTGTCCAGTACTAATTTTTAAGGAATTATTTTCTTTAGTGAACTTTTGTTCCTCTTTTTCTATTGGGCCATTTCTGCTTTTCAAAGAGTTCTTGTTAGGTTTATATCCAATTAGAGTTTTTCTTTGAGGTTTTGCTTGTAGCTGCTTATATATTGTTGTCTTCTGAGTTTATGACATGGTCTTTCCTGTCACTACTCTACAGTGACAGAGCCAAGTATGTTGTTTGCTCAATTTTTTCTTGTCAATTTCTTGCATTTGAACTGTATGTTAAAGTTATATTTTTCCTCTCCTGGGGATAGGGAAGCCCTATCCTAAGCCTCAGGATTTTTTTATACTATTGTTTTCAAAGCTAGTTCTAGGGGACTGCAAGTTTTTATTGTTTTTAAGTTAGTGTGATATGGAAAGAAGTGTGGACATTGCCTGCTAGACTACGCTCCAGTCTTTAGGAAGAAAAGGCTCTTGGTCCCCTATAATTGCAAGCATCGGTGTTCCTCTTGGCCCTGGAACTGTGATTATGTTCTCTTCTCTTATGCAACAAGTGCTTCTCCTTGCCCTAGAACTGAGACAGTTCTTTGCAACTTTGTGAGTGACCACAAGTGTTCTTCTTTATCCTGGAACTGTGAGTCATGACTGCATATAAACAATAAAATCACCAACCAGGGTCAGGTGTGCCCAGTGACAGCAAAGTGTCCCCTGTAATCTCCTTCTGATCAATTGTCAGACATCTGCTCCTCTCCTACTCTCTCTGGGCTAGGAACTCTCAAAGCTGCTGAGACTGCCACTGTTGCAGCTGTCTCTGAAGCCCACACTGGTACTGGAACTGTGTGTACTGCTCTCTGCACAGGTCTCTCCCCCCAGTGTCAGACCTTTCCTTCTCCCTTCCTAAGTTTTCTTAGGAAATGTCTCTGTCATTCCCAAATTGCTGACTCTATCATTCTAAAATTCGACTTGAGGTACGATTTTAAAGGTGTTTAGAGGGAAATGTTGAGAGAGTTCAGTGGGGTTTTTTCCTCTAATCTGTCATTTTAGCTCTGCCAGTAGGCACTCTCAATGCTCCCTTCTTTTTCCTTACATTTTTTCCTTATATTTGTATAATCAATAAGTGTCAGAGCTAATATTTGACCAGGTCTTATGGCTCCTGGACCCCTGTTCTTTCACTTTGCTATGTGGCCCCTGGTCCTCATTTATTCCACATACCCCTTTCCTCTCTTGCATAGAAGACGGTGTGGAAATTTCTGATCCTGAAAATTGGCAGGCCTGCTGTTGCAAACCTGCTCCAGTTCGCCCATCATACAGACACATCTAATTGTTTGTGACATTAAAGTCAAACACTTTTCTAAAACCCTGGCTCAGCGATGCCCTTGCTGAACAAGTACCTTCATGGCATTTGCACAGCTGAAAAAATGGAGCCAAGTTACAGAAAGAAAGCATAGACTAAAAAGAAGATATCATGGCATTTGTGTTTTGTTTTGTTTTTGGAGCCAAAAAGAAAAAAAAAGTTTCCATGTTGGGGCAAAACTGAAATCCTAGAACAAGCCCACAAAAAAGCAGTTGACTATGTTGGATCAATGTAGTCTCTCTCTTCTCAGTCTCCTTTGTCTCTCCTCATTCTATGTCTCTCTTCTGTCTGTCTTTTTCTGTGTTTTTCTCTGCTTCTATACCTTGTCTCTCTGTTTCTATCTTTTCATCCTCTCTGTTTCTGGAACTCTATTTTTTTTTCTTTCTTCTATCTTTCTCTCCTTCCTTGGATTTCATTGAGCAAAAGCCTAATGTTATGGAAAGAATGTTGCATTTGGATTTAGAGGCCCCTAGTTCAAATTCTGACTCTGCTACTCTTTTTTTTTTTTTTTAAAGAAAATCAGGGTTAGGGACTTGACCAGGATGTGTAAATAGTGAGTATCCGAGGTCAGATTTGAATTTAAGTTCTCTCAACTCCAGAACCAGTGTTCTATCCACTATGCACCTAGCTGCTCCTCTGCTACTATTCTACTTATGTGACTTTGGACTAGTCACTTAATCTTGCTGGTCCTAAATGTCCTCCTGTATAAAATGAAGGAGTTCGATTAACTGACCTCTAGGATTCCTTTCAGCTCTAAATCAATGAGCCTAAGAAGAATGAGTTAAGGAAAATGTTTGCATGGCCACCAATGCAGGGATCCAAATAGAGAGAAGGGTCTGCAATCCTTGATTTATTTGGGGAATAAATTTGGGGGATAATTTGGGGGATAAATTTATTTGGGGAATAAATAAGTAACCACACTGATTATACTATGTTATGATTTTTATAATACTTCACATACATTATGTCACTTAATTCCCCAAGTCTGTGAAGTAGATACTATAGGCATTGTTCTCCCTGTTTTATAATTGAAGTAATTTGCCACTGATCACATAACTCCCTGTGGTAGTCAGAAGAGGGGCCCACTTCCCTGCTGGCTCTTAAACATAATACTCTCTCCCCTCTGTTTCAGGGCCAACTTTCAAAATTAAAGCTCCAATGCCTTTAATTCAATTATGTTTATATAAAGAGCATCTGCCCAATTCCAGGTGAAGTAGGACTCATAGGTTCTAGCATTATTTTTATTGGGTTTTATGGTCCATGATCCATCATCACATCGTTTTTATAGAGGGAAGCCCACAACAAAAGTTGAGGCATATTTAAATACAACAGGTCAATACCTCAAAATGTTTGCTAATTACCTGAGTAGCTCAGAACAAAGTGATATCCATTTGTAAAATTTTGAAAAGAGAAAAAGCTATCAACCTACAAGCTCTTCATTTAGTAAAATTAAAAGAACGAAAAGAAACAATTGAATACATTGTCTTAGAGGCACCAATACCATTCAGGGTAGGGCTTATTTCCCCTGGTACAGCCCTCCCTCCCAAAAAGAATTGGGCACTCTTGAGCCCAAGGAACCTTAGCCTTTTCCAGAGGTAAATAGTGAAACTTAATTAACAGGTCAAGTGTGTCAAGGAAGTAAGCTGCAGGATTTTTGAGGCATCTGTTTCCATATGTTCGCAGGGAATATTAATAGCAACATTCTGCATAGGCACCTAAGCTGCCAGCCCCAGACTCTGTGGCAGGAGTGTGGTGAAGGGAATGGGGGTGGGGATGGGGAAATGACAGCCCCCTCCCTTTCCTGTTCACATGAATTATTCTACCATTGGTTGTCTTTTCTTGAGAATCCATTAGACTTGGATCTGTCTGAGAACTGGAGGTTTATCCACAGTGACAGGATTGTGCCTTTTCCTTCATAGGTTTTTAATGTAGACTTCGAGATTTGCTAAAAGATGAAATGGAATATGACCATGTTATTGTATAAAGAAATGGAGCCAATGTACCTTACTACTCCATTAATATTGTGTTTATTTCATTTTAATTTGTTAGTATTCTATTTTGTTAGTGTTAATACTTTTTTTGTTTATACCAATGATTTCTCAATAATTTCCTCCAAAATCCTGCTTTGTACCAAAGAAAAGCATTTTAGTAAAACTAGTAAAATGAGGTCTTATGTGTTATGCAAAGTTCTGCTCCCCTAGTTTCTCAGATCTCTTTATCAAGAGGAAGAGAATGTATTTCACCATCAGCCTTCTGAAACCATGATTAATCGTGCTTAATCTGATTCCTTGTGTCTTCCAATGTTTGTTTGTTAGGTTTCTTTTTTATTTTTCAATGTATCCTGGGAGATCTAAACCTTTTTTATTGTATAATGAACCCTTCTGGCAGTCTAATGAAGTCAATGGATCCCTTCACAAAAGAATGCTTTTAAATAACTGGAAAAAATGAAAAAAAAATAGAGGTTAGTAAAATAAAGATATAATTATTTTTTAATCCAAGGTCACAGAGCCTCTGGAATATATCTAAAGGACTCAAGTTAAGAAGTCCTGATTGACACTATTGTGAATATATATTATTTTCCTCTTAATTATACTTTCTTTGATTCTGCATCAATTCATACAGGCTTTTCCATTTTTCTCTGAATAGTGTATCTCTAAATCGTATACATAAAAACATATATTTCTCATGATATTCTAGTCCCTTTGTACATCACATGGTGTTTGTTTTTATTTTGTTTTTAACCATTATAATCAATGAACTTCACTTTGTTTCCAGGTCTTGTTTTTTTCCTTTTTTTCAAAAAGTGATACTATGGATATTTTGACGTATATAGGACCTTTCCTTTTGTCTTCCTTTGGTGGTCAGTTTTATGATTAATTGTAGAATTTTTGAGTTGAAGTAAATGAACAGTTGTCACATTTCTAATATAATGCATTTTTTCAGAATTGTTAGAATAATTCATAATCCACTAATAGAGTATTACTTTAACTCACTGTCCCCAACTCTCCCAATAGGACTACTTATATTTTTTTATCATCTTAATCAAATTGTGAGCATGAGGTGATTCTTCTATTAGTCAAGATTTGGAGCATTTTATCCTATAGATGTAGAGAGTTTGCTATCCTTATTTTGAAACTGTTTATTCATATTCTTTTATCACTTATTTATGGGAAATGATTTTGGGGCATATAAATTAGTGTCAATATCCAACAAAGCTTGGATATTGGACATTTTTGAGACATTGTTGTAGAATTTTTACCATTTTTTGTTGTAGAATTTTTACCATTTTTTGGCAAATATTTTTCCTATTCTATATTTCCAGGCTGGTAAGATGGGATGGTCAAGTCTAAAACTATGTTCGCATTCTAGAGAATGAAGAGTTGAAATATCCTACTAATGTAGGGAATGGTGGTGGTAAGGATTGAGAAAAAATAGACCAAAAATAGGACAAAATAGAAGCTAAAATCAGAAGCCAAAGCAAATAATCCATGAGGCAAGATGACTAAAGATCAGTAGTGCCAAGGATAAGTCAGTAAGTGAGAAACAGACTTGATAGCTGGAGGAAAGATTGATGTGCTTGTGCATTTTAAGCTAAGTACATTTTAGTACATTATTTTATAAGTACAGGCCACTTTTTTCTATTTCTTAAAGAGAAGTAGTATTGAATGGTAATTACCCATAAGGAAAGAAAAAGATCAAAACATATAAGCAGGAAAGATAGAGGTAATACAGTGAAAGGATTGATGGGAGTCATAGAATGAGATATTAGGGGAGAGGAAATTTAAGCCAACATTTTATACTATATATTATATTAAATTCAAAATAGAAATGTGATCTAAATATCAAATCAGACCATAAAAATTAGAAGAGAAACAGATCATACATCTTTCATAGCTATGGCGTGGAGATGAATTCTTTTTTTCTTAATTTTTAGAATCCTTTGTATTTAATTTTTCCTCAATTAAATAGAAAAATAATTTTTAACATTCATTTATTTTTGCTGAGACAATTGAGGTTAAGTGACTGTGCCCAGGGTCACATAGCTAGGAAGTGTTAAGTGTCTGAGGCTGGATTTGAACTCAAGTCCTCCTGACTTCAGGGCCAGCACGCTATCCACTGCACCATCTGGCTGCCCCTAACATTCATTTTTTAAAACGTCACAAATATAAGTTATTTAGTGTACACACATGTGCAGATATGTGAGACATATTTCCATGTTAGTCATGTTGTGAAATAAAACATAGACCCCCCAAAAAAACAAACAGAAAAATAAACAAAGTTTTTAATAAGTATACTTCAGTCTTTATTCTGACACTATCAATTCTCTGTCTGGGGATGGATTGCATTTTTCATCCTAAGAGTTTCAGAGTTGTCTTGGATCATTGTACTGCTGAGAAGAGCTAATTCACAGATTACAATATTGCTGTTACTTTATACGTGGTACAATTCATTTTGCATTAGCTCATGTAAGTCTTTCCAGGTTTTCCTCAGAGCATCCTGTTCATCATATCTTATAGCACAATAGCATTTCATTACAATCAGATTTAAAATTGTTTAGCCATTTCCCAATTGACAGACATCTCCCTAATTTCCAACTTCCTATCACTAGAAAAGAGCCACTATAAATATTTCTGTACATATATGCCCATTTCCTCTTTTTAAAAATCTCTTCTTGGATACAGATCTACTATTGGCATTTCTAGCTCAAAGGATATGTATGATTCTATGCCCTTTGGACATAGACAAATTGCTTCAAAGAATGGTTGAATCAGTTCACCCACAGCACATTAATGTCTCATTTTCCCCACATGTTCTTCAACATTTGCCATTTCCCTTTTCTGTCCTATTTTGACGGTCTAATAGGTATGAAATAGTACCTTGAAATTTTTTAATTTTCATTCTTCTAATCAATAGTGATTTGGAGTACTTTCTCATATAGATATCAATAGCTTTGATTACTCCATCTGAAAACTGTTCATATCTCTTGATTATTCATAAATTGGGAATACCTCCTATTTTTATAAATTTGACTCAGGTTTCTATAAGGTGAAAAATGAGGACTTTGTCAGAAAATTGCTTCAAATTTTTTCACTCATACTTATTGATAAAGGTATTGCCCTCTATCCTATCCTCTTTCTTCTCTATTTATTCTATTCTTTCTCTCCTTTCAACCTGTCTTTCCTCAAAAATGTTTTGCTCCTGACTACCAGCTCCTCCAATCTGACCTACATTCTGTCATCTCTTCCTTCCCTTATTGCCTTCCCCTCTTACTTTTATGTATGATAATTTAAGTTTCTATACTCAATTGAATGTGTATATTATTCCCTGCTTGAGTTCATTATGGTGAGAGTAAAATTCATTCACTCTCCTTTCTCTACTTCCCCATCTTCCCCTCTCTTGTAAAAGCTTTTTCTCATCTCTTTTATGTGAGATAATTTACCCCCTTCTACTTTTCCCTTTCTTCCAGCAAATTCATCTTTTTTACTTCTTAAATATTTTTAGACATAATTCCTTCATATTCAGCTTGCAGCTATACCTTCTGTTTGTACATAATCCTAATTTTCCTAATAATTAGAAAGTTTTTATGAATTATAAGTATCATCTTCCTATGTAGGAATGCAAACAGTTTAACCTTATCAAGTCCCTTATGATTTCATTTTTGTTAATGTTTCCTTTGAGTCTTTTATTAGAAAGTCAGATTTTCTATTTAGCTCTGGTCTTTTCATCAAAAATACTTGAATGTCCTCTACTTCACTTAATAACCAAATTTTCCCCTGAAAGATTATACTCAGTTTTGCTAGGTGGGTGATTTTTGGTTGTAATCCTAGCCCTTTTACTCTCCAGTGTATTATTATATCCCAAGACCTCCAATACTTCAATGTAGAAGTTGCTAAATCTTGTATTATCGTTACTGTGGCTTCACGATACTTGAATTTTTTTTGGCTACTTGCAATATACTCTCTTGACCTGGGAGCTCAGGAAATTGGTTATAATCTTTCTGGAAATTTTTATTTTGGGATCTAGGATTCTTTCAATTTTTAATTTTATCCTCTAGTTCTAGGATATCAGGAAAATTTTCCTTGCTTATTTCTTTAAAGAGAATATCTAGGCTCTTTTTATTTGATAATGGCTTTCAGATAGTCAAATAATTTAAAAAATATCTCTCCTAGATTTATTTTCCAGGTCAGCTGTTTATCCAATGGAATATTTCACATTGTTTTCTTTTTTCGTTCTTTTTGTTTTGTTTTATTATTTCATGTTTTCTCATAAAGTCATTAGCTTTGATATGCTCAATTTTAATTTTTAAGGAATTATTTTCTTCAGTGAGCTTTTGTACTTCCTTTTTTGTCTGGCCAATTCTACTTTTTTAATAAATGGTTTTCTTCAGTGAATTTTTGTACCTTTTTCCATTTGACCAGTTCTGCTTTTCAAAACATTCTTCTTCTCACTAGCTTATTGTACCATTTTTACCATTTGGCCTAAGCTATTTTTTAAGATTTCATTTTCTTCAGTGCTTTTTTGGTATCTTCTTTTGCAAGCTATTGACTCTTTTACCCCCATGATTTTATTGCATCACTTTCATTTCTCTTTCCATTTTTTCCTTCTACATCTCTTACTTGATTCTCAAAATCCTTTTTGAGTCCTTCCATGGTCTGAGACTAGTTAATATTTTTTTCTTGGAGGCTTTGGATGTTGGTGCTTTGATTTTCTTATCTTCTTCCTTGTCATGATAGTAACTTTCTATTACCAGAATTTTTTCTTGTTATTTGCTCGTTGTTCTACTCTTTTTTTTTGACCTTTAAATCTTTGTTAAAGTAGGGTTCTGCTTCCAGGATGGAAGTGCATGTGCTTGAGAAAGAGCATGCCATTGACTTGTGGATGTTTGCACCACCCAGTCTGATTAGACTCCCTTAGTAAATACCTATTTCTAAATATGAATCAAGTTGGTTGATATCAACTAGTAATTCAGACTTGATTCATAATTAGAAATGAGTATTTACTAAGGGAGTTTAATCAGAATGGGTGGTATATAAATTTTCTTCAAAGTCTGTGACATGCTCTTTCCCAAGTACATACATAACGAACAGAAAAGTAAACTTAAACTCAGAAAACAGGAAAAGAAGGGATAACTCACAGCTCTTGATGGTCCTTTTTTCTGGAGTCTACTAAATGTTCTCTTTGATAAGAGTACTGCTTACTACTGGGCTCTTTGTAGAATCCTGAAGCAATATTTTCTTAATGTGTTTAGTTTGTACTAGGATTCTGTTGCCAATTACTGATGGTACTTCAGTAATACTAACAGGATATTAACTAGAAGCCCAAATCCTCTAAACTTCCTATTTTCAAAAAATCCTCCTCTAATCTGGAGGAGTGGGGAAAAGAGAAATGAAGTTTCCTCCTCCTTTTCAACCTTTCCCATTATATCATCTCCCCAAAACCCCACCATGGAATTTTTCCTCTTAGGAGCTTGGCTAGAACTTCTCTTTCATGGTTTACCACTAGAATAATGCTAGGGTATTAAACCAGTTTGGTATTTCGCAGACACCACAGAGTGTGACAGAGAATGCATTAGGTAGAGAGAGAAATATAGATATAAAGAAAAAGAAAGAAAGAAAATAGAAAATAAATAATTATGAAAGAAAATAGAGATAGAAAGTATGAAAGAGATTTATAAAATGTTTAGCATATGTCAGATTCTGTCTTAAATTCTGGGGATACAATATCATCAATCAATCAGTAAGTAAATATTTATTAAATACCTATTACATTTTTGGCATGATGCAAAGTGGTGGAGAAGGTTCTTACCTATAAAGAGCTCCTTATCTAATAGGAGAAGCAAGTGAGATAATCCCTGCCATAAAAGAGCTCACATGGGGAGAAATAACATAAAAAAAGAAACTGAAGGAGTAGAGGAAGTGTTCTTTTTTAAATAATAATTTTCATCTTCAAAATATATACAAAGATAGTTTTCAGCATTCACCCTTGCAAAATATTGTATACCAAATTTTCTCCTTCCTTTCCCCCAACCTCCTTCCTTAGACCATAAGTAATCCAACATATGTTAAATACATGCAATTCTACTATTTACACATTTATCATTCTAGACAAGACAAATAAGATCAAAAAGGAAAAAAATGAGAGAGAAAAAAAGCAAGTAAACAATAACAAAAACAGTGAAAACACTATGTTGTGATCCATATTCAGTCTCCATAGTGCTCTTTCTGGATGCAGATGGCTCTCTCCATCACAAATCTGTTGGAATTCACCTGAATCACTTCATTGTTGAAAAGAGCCAAGTCCATCAGAACTGATCATCACATAATCTTGCTGTTGCTGAATACAATGATCTTCTGCTTCTACTAACTTCATTTAGCTTCAATTTATGCAAGTCTCTCCAGGCCTTTCTGAAATCATCCTGCTGACTATTTCTTTTAGAACAATAATATTCCATAACATTCATATACCATAACTTATTCAGCCATTCTCCAACTGATGGACATCCAATCAGTTTCCAGTTTCTTGCCATTACACAAAGGGCTGCCACAAACATTTTTGCACATGTGGGTTCTTTCCCTTTTTTATGATCTCTTTGCAATACAAGCCCAGTAGAGACATTACTGCATCAAAGGCCTAGTTGATAGATTTTTGGCATAGTTCTAATGCCAGAATGATTGGATCAGACCACAACTCTATCAACGATGTATTAGTGTCCCAGTTTTTCCACATGTCCTTCAATATTTATCATTATCTTTTCCTGTCATTTTAGCCAATCTGAGAAGTATATAGTGGTACCTTAGAGTTGTCTTTATTTGCATTTCTTTAATCAATAGTGATTTAGAGCATTTTTTATATGACTAGAAATGGTTTTAATTTCTTCATCTGAAAATTGTCTATTCATGTCTTTTGACCATTTATCAATTAGAAAATGGTTTGTAGTCTAATAAATTTGAATCAATTCTTTATATATTTTAGAAATAAGGCCTTTATCAGAATCCTTGGATATAATTTTTTTTCAGTTTTCTTCTTCCCTTCTAATTTTGTCTGCATTAATTTTGTTTGTAAATTAAAAATATCTAAATTTAATATAATGAAAATTGTCCATTTTTGCACTTCATAATGCATATATGGGCATAAATTCCTTCTTTCTCCAGAGAGTAGAGGAAGGATTCTTGAAGATAGTTGTCAAGAAGGAGAAAGAGAAATACAGACAGAATATTGTTAATCCATCTGTGAAATAGTGTTCTGAGTAAGCAGTCATCAAACCATGGAGTAAGGTCTCAGGGTGTAAGTTTCTCTAGCATGGCAAAGTGCTTGTCAAAAAGATAGAAAAGAAATATGGAAAGAGGATAAACAGGTCAAGAGTGGAGTAGAATAGTATTGGGGCCCCAATCATATGCCATAAATAAAAACAATCAGTCTAAGACTGATTAAAAGTGAAAAGGACAACATGTGAATATTTAAGAGTTAAGATAGTGAGTACTGGGCCCTTTTAGGCACTGGTACTGGCATATTCATAAGTGCGTGTACTTTCAAGTATTTTCTTACTCGAACTTGGTGTATTTGTAAAATATTTCTATTTACTCCTGAATATAAAGAAATTCAACCCTCTTCAGGCATGGATAACTCAAGTAGACCTGAAGTCTTGGGCAAAGGAAATTAATCTAAGTTGTGTAGTGTGGTATATACTGAAAGCAAGACAAAGGCTAGGAGTCATGGATGACTGCATTGTTGGTGCTGTGTACATTTATTTGATTTCTGTCTGTGTGTGTATAAGACACACACACAGAGAAAGAGAGAGAGAGGAGAGACAGAGAGAGAAAGAGAGGGAGAGAGAGAGACAGAGACAGACAGAGAGAAAGAGAGAGAAAGAAAGAGAGAGAGAGAAACAGAGAGAGACAGAGAAAGAGAGAGAGAGAAAGAAAGAGAGAGAGAAACAGAGAGACAGAGAGAGACAGAGAAAGACACAGAGACACAGAGATAGAGACACAGAGAGAGAGAGAAAGAGAAAGAGAGAGAATAATTTATTCACAGTATTCCAGATTTGCAAAGTTCTTAAAGGTTAACTAATAGTACAACTCTCTAGTTATATATAGAGAGTAGGAAATTGAGGTCCAGAAAGATTATGTATTTGCCCAAGGTCACTCAGGGCCATAATACAATACCTGGAGCATCTGAAGCTAATTCTAAAAGATTAGAAGGTGCCAAAGGCAGGATTTGAACTTGATGATTCCAAGACTCACCATGATTTAGTAAATTTGTGGGTTATAAGCTGCCATATTCCCTAAAATCCCTAACTGGACTTGAAGCAAATCAGAATAGTTTCATTTATTTTTATATGCATCCCCAGCACTGTGCACAATGCCTGGCATACAGTAGATGCTTAATAAATTCTTGCTAATTAAGAAATTGATTAATAAATTATTTTAAACTTGTTAAAATCTCAGGACTGGTTCCTTCATGGTTCTCTGGCTTTTCATAGATAAACTCATTCCTCATTTTAGCCTAAACTGTAGCTAGCAACTGTTTAAATTTAAATCCAATAAACATTTATTAAGTAACACTTGTATATTCAGGGGGCTGTTCTAGGAACAAGGGCTAATGAAACAAATTGCAAAACAAACAATCCTTCCCCTCATGGAAGTTAGGTGAATTCATACGTGGGAAGAAGCTATGGTGTGTACACAACTACTTATTATGCAAGAGTGTGATGAATGGCTGAGTGGAAAAACATTGTTAAGCACTACAAATGTAGTAAACTTCAAATGTAAAACAAATAAGACAGTCTCTGCTCTCAAGGATTTTCTAATCTAAATAGTAAAGTTATATATATGTTTGATCTGAAAGTTGTGATTGGAGCCATTGGAAAATCAATTGACAATCCTTTCTAGGAAAAGTGAGAGAGAGAGAGAGAGAGAGAGAGAGAGAGAGAGAGAAAATATATGTGTGTGTGTATGTGTGTGTGTGTGTGTGTGTGTGTGTGTGTGTGTGTGTAAGAGCCTTCCTTCTGACCTTAACCTGAGCTCTCTCAGTTCATTCTATTTTTATTCCTAATTAGGCTTAACAAGGTAAGGAAAGGAGTCTGTGAGAGTCATCTCCCTAAGAAGCCTCGGTATTTAATTAAGTAGAAGTCATTTTGAACATTTCAATGCCAAGGCCTGATTCCCTGAGGGCAACATAGACAAGCTCCTCCAAGATCTTCAGGTTTGAAGAGGTGACAGTCAGCTATGGGGCTCAATTCAGTGACATCTCTCTCTCTCTCTCATGCTCATGGCAGAAAGACCAAACTGGGACAAAGGGAAGGAAACTTAGTGATGTTTTTCACCCAGTCAGTCAGATAACAGATGCCTAGTAGGGCTAGCGATGGAGATTCTAAAACCAGAGGAGGTGTGTCCCAAAGGGAGAAAGGAGTCATACCACTTCAGATGTGCCATGTGAAAACTCAACAGAATATGGGCAGGGAGTCTTATGGTTGATCCACCTGTGTTGTGATCTTTTTCTTCTCAAAATCCAGCCAGGTGATAAAAGTTCAGATCTTTTATTATCTCCAATATAGCCCGGTTAGCTTAGAGGCCTATCTCTCTGCTTGGTTCCAAGAGCTCTCTCCAAATGTCTTTAAATCCAAAGGTTCTGTCCTTCAGCCTCTGCCTCTGCTTTCTTCTGCCTCCAACCAAGACAGAGATGGGAGGTCTCTCTTATCTCCTTCTGGGGAGCCCAGCCACCAACTTGCCGCGGAGAGAGGGCTTCTGGCGTAGCTCCACTGAAATCCGTCAAAGTGTTCTCTGCACCAGAGTCGTTCCTCTCGAGTCCAGCGCAATCAGCCAGCCAAGAGGAAAAAATGTATTCTGCCATAGATCCCTCATCACTGGCTTTTTATCTGCCTCTTCTGAGAGAATGGGATTATGGGTTTTCTCCCATAGTGCTCTCTGGCCCAATGACTTTAAGGGAGGTGTGAACTCTCTTGAAGTTAGAAAGTGTACTTTGTGAAGCTAGCATACTTGTGGACTCCAATGAGTAAAGGTGTGAACACAAGCCTTGTCTTAATTAGTTCTACTTAGTACCTTGTTTCAGGTTCTGGCCAAAACATCTTCTTGTAAGATTAGATCAACTCTAATTACTTAGCAGTTAGTAAGGATTCCAACACACCTGCAGGGTACCAAGGAATGTCTGCTGTTTGTTTTCCCAGAGTTTACCTCAGTAAGTTTGGAACAAATCCCTAAATAGACTCGTTTCCCCCTTTGACGTGTCTTCTCTCTGTTTACTTAAGTCCATTTTTTCAGTTTCCTGGACTGCTGGAAGTTGTAGATGACCCAAAAGGCAATGAAAGAAACAGGATGGGTATGAGAAGGCTGCAGAGTATTATCGGCAAAGATTTTCATCCGAGAAGTGGAGTAAAATATGCCCAAGAAAACATATAACCTGAAAAGAAGATGGGCCAATCATGTATCTTGGGTTTGGGGTAGTACACTGAGAGTTATATAATATTGAAACCTCCAGAAGGTCTTCGCTATATTAAACAGATCATATTATGGAAGACACAGGGAAGAATAAAATGGGACAGGAATGTGTGTGTAGATTGCTATCTGTATTGTATCTGTGAGATGGTGGACCCATCTTCCATGAAGCTGACATATGCTCTGGCTCTGTGCTATGCTATGAAATTGATCTTGCTAAATCACATGTCTGCTTATGTCATATCACTATTTGATAAACTTCAGTGGCTCTTTATTATCTCTAAAATCAAATATAAAATCCTGTGGCTTTTGAAGTCCTTCATAACCTGGTCCCTTCCTATTTTTTCCAGCCTTCTTACTCATTACTCCATTCTATAGTGACGCAAGTGTCTTTGTTATTACATGAATAAGAAATTCCATCTCCTGTTTAGACTCTTCTCACTGATTATTCCCCCCACGCCCAGAATTCTCTCCTTTTCACTTTTACTTCTTAACTTTCCTGGATTCTATCAAGTCCCAGCTAAATCTTATTTTCTATAAGATGCTTTTTCTCTGATTCCTACTTGTTGCTAATGTGGTAGATCTGAAATGGCTTTTGATCTACCAAATATATATATATATATATATAAAATTATTTTTGTGCATAGTTGTTTGCATACTATTTGTTATTTGTTTTGGACTGTGAGGTCCTCAAGATCAGGGACTGCTTTTTTTGCCTTTCTTTGCACCATCAGCAGTTAGCACTATACCTGGCATCTAATGGGTTCTTAATCAATGCTTGTCTGACTTGTTAAGGCACATGCATTTTTCTGGGATCACAGCAATTCCTGATTGGTACTTGAGTTCCAGTGACTAAGGATTGTGTCGGAGATAATCAGACATTGAAAGTCAAAAGAAAAAATCTCCTGTCTATAAAGCTCTGTAAACAACATTGCTCAATGTTTTTGGGTTCTTCTTTTAATACATACTTCCCCTGGCTTTGAACTTCCCGCCAGGGTGAGAGGATTTTTCTCCCCTTCACCCCAGTGATAATCATAGTATTAAGCATGTGCCTGTTGAATACATGTTTGCCTTGGCTATAAATTAATGGGTTGAGAGCTCTTGTCTCACAGTCAAAAAGCAACTGACCATTGAGAGAATTTACCATTCTCAGTAAAATTGTGTATCATCTCCAGTTCATACTGTAACTCAAAAAGGAAACAAACACAAGCCATGCTCAGCCTGTCCAAGAGATCTACATATCCTAAGTAACTTAATCAGGGACAGGTCTGAGATAAATGTAAAATATCTATTCAAGAATACCACTAAGTTCTTTACTTTTTGGAAAAATATACTGAAAACTTATCATTTTATGTTTCTATATCTATTAATGCTCATTTAAGCGTTTTTGTGGTTTAAGCATTTTATCTGTTGGAAGAAATAAAATGCTATTCTATACCTGATACCCATGTTTTATACTGAATACTTTTTCCAAAAGGTCCCTCACGTTTTGAAGAAATTCTAAGCATGAGCCATAGATAAGCTTTGTTTTGGAGGTTTTCCTTAGTTACTTGGCAGAGGTGGAGAGGATGGAGGGGCACAATATGCCAGAGCAAGAAAGAGAATTGACCTCCCTGCCCTGGGTTAGGTGACCTGATTTCTTATATGAGTTCAGGATAACTCTTTGTGTGTGTGTGTGTGTGTGTGTGTGTGTGTGTATTGGGTTCCACTGGATTGTGGTTCATAGTGTATTTACCAATGAGTCATCTCTGGGCAATAAGGTACCCTGAATTCAATTCCCCATTGTATAAAAGCAGATAGCCTTTTATTGATCTTAAAATAACCTCTTTAGATTTTCTTTCCTTTAAATTTTCTTTTATTAATGAATAAAAATAAAATTCCCATCCTCCCCATTTTCCCCTTTCTTTAAAAATAAATAGGGAAAAGAAAAACAAAACCCTTGTAAGAAACATACACAATCAAGCAAAACATATTTATTCCCACATGGGCTATGTCCAAAGATCTACTTTTCAGTTCCCCTTTTATATGTTGTCTTTTTCTTTAGAATGACAGTCACTTGAAGGCAAGGTTTATCTTTCTTTTTGCTTGTGTTTATACCCTAAGTGCTTATATGGTAAATGCTTAATTTACAAATGTTTGATGACTGACTGATAATCAGTCTGAACCCTGAGTTTATCACCTCTTCGTCTGGAGGTGAGATCTTTTATTATTAGTCCTCTGAAATCATGTTTGGTCATGGTGTTGAACTGAGTTGTTTGTACAATGTTATCATTATCCTATAACCTCTTTTTGCTTGATTTTCAAGGAGGTATGGCTCTCCCCCCATTCCTCATATACCTGTTTATGGCAGAGATGAGACACAGAAACAGAGACAGACAGAGACACACACCTACACACACACACAAAGCCAGCCAGAGACAGAGACCCAGAGAGAGACAAAGAGAGACAGAGATATGACAGAGGAAGAGACAGAGAGACAGATAGAGACAGAAGGGATAGAGAATCAGAGACAGAGAAAAAAACAGAGACAGAAACAGAAAGAGACACAGAGAAAGAAAGACACACACACACATAGAAAGAGAGAGAGAGAGAGAGAGAGAGAGAGAGAGAGAGAAGAGAGAGAGAGAGAGAGAAAGAGAGAGAGAGAGAGAGAGATTGTGATCTTATAAGCTTGGTAACTGCCAGCTCATAAAATTCCAAGTCCTTGGAGAATTGGAATATTGATATAATCTCAAATTCCCTTCAGTCAGCACCTTTCTCAACTTGTCATTTGAAGTCTCTCCTCAGAGGGCATAGGAAAGCTGGGAATCTGACTTTTTGTTACCACTAATTTGTTGTTTAATCTTAGTCAAGTTGCTTAGCTTTTTTTATTATCTCCTCCTCACATGTAAAATGTGATTGATAATATCTGCTTAAATCTTATAGGCCAGTTTTGAAAACCAAGTAATCAAATGTATATGAAACAATTTGGAAAATTAGTTCAATAAAAATAAAAGAAAGCATTAGATCATAGAAGTGGCAGAAGAGAAGGAGGGAAAGGAGTAGTTTCAAAGACCTGGCAGCCTAAATTCCACCCTCAAAATGGGGAAAAGATACCTCCTCGAGTTTGAGCAGAGCCCAATGACAGCCAGCTGTGACAAGAAGGTCAGAACCCTGCTTCCAATGATATCATAACATCCCCACAGAGATACTGCCTCTGAGGCTACCAGGTCACTCATGTCCACCCACCACCTGCTTTTTTGGCTGTTGGACCAGGCCCCTTGCCGAGGGCAGAAGGTGTCCTATCAGGAATAGGAGCCTAGTCAAATAACATCAGGAAAGGGGCCTTTGCCAAGAAAGGCTCACAAACAACAACAAAAATTATAAATAATTGGGAAGCCATATTCTCTGTCCCTGGGAGGGCACATTTGAGAGACAGAGAGGGCGGGAGACAAGGGGGCCAGAGTTATTGCAAAGCTATTTTAAACTTCAAGTCAATGCTAACCAAAACCTCCAGGCTGATTAAACACGACCTGTAAGGCCATGGGGTGCACAATGAAAAAAGTAAGCCTTCTCATAGAGGAGCAGAGGCGGCAGCTCTCTGCCTATTTATTGGTTTGAAAGCCCATAAGGGGCCAATGGTGGAGGGGAGGGGGGGAAACTTTAATATCTGAAGGGAGAGATCAAAAGCAGTTGACATTCCTGGCACAGTACTAGAGTGCATGTATCTTTATATGTATAATGTTATAGCTGAAAAGACGGGGGAAAAGGCATTTCATTTCTTAGTAGAATCAAATATTGCCACATGTTCTTGATCTTAAGTTTGTTGTCCTATAATCCAACCCAATTTAGCTGACATTGAGCATTTCTGATGTGAACAGTTAACATGGAAAGTTAGCTCAAGTAACTTTATCTACATTTTTAAACATGAACTCAGTTTAATCACCCAGAATCATGGGGGAAAGGTCTCTCTCCTTGAAAAGCCACGGAGTGGGAAGATAATTATGGGTGCACCCCTTGAATCTTTTATCTTCCCTTTGGTAAAGCTGCCTGAGTTCCTTGGGAGAAGTGACTTCCTCAAAGTAGTCATTCCAAGAGAAGCAGACCCCTTAGGGATTTCTCTCTGGGCTACTGAAGGGAAAAAGAAGGTTCTTTCTGGTTAGTGATCGGATATCCATATTGAGTGCCTGCACCCAACCAGATACAGCTCAGAACCAGAGCTGGCTCTCAGAAAATGGGAAAGTTGGTGCAGTTTGTCCCTAGTTCTTGGAACTAGGGCCATGTGCAAAACTGAATGTTAATTGGTCACAGAAATAGTTATGGTCATATAAAGATATCAGGAGCTAGGATAGAGGAGACTTCCAGATGGAGACAGACTTCTCCAATGGAGTAAAGGTGCCTGGTGGTTATGGCCCTCCCTCCTGTCTCTTCTCTCTTGGCTTCAATTCTCCTTTTTTAGTGTCTTCCTTCCCTCAAGAATCCAACTCAAGCCCGCTTTCCTAGGCCACATCCCATTTGCTAAAATTATCTCTTCTTTTTCCTGTCCCAAAATATAACCGACATTTTCTGATTTTTCGGGTGTTAGTACCCAGAATGGTGACTGGTCAGCTAATTCAGGGTAAAGTGTTACGGATTGAGACTGATATCATACATGATTCCTGTCAATGTTATTAGTATATTAATAATAGAATCTTGGAGGAAAAAAAATTCAGAGAAGCAACATGATATAGCAGAGTGCTGAAATCGGAAAAGCTGGGTTTGAATCTACTTCTGACACCTACCAGCTTCGCAAACCCAAGCAATTTTCACTTTCTCAGTGTCAATTTCTTCCTCTGCTTTTTTTTTTTTTTTTTTGAGGGAATAGAGGTAACTGGGGTTAAATGACTTGCCCAAGGTCAAGGGTAGTAAGTATTAAATGCCCGAGGTTGGATTTGAACTCAGTTCCTTCAGATTTCAGGGCCAGAACTCCATCCACTGTGCTATCTGCTGCTCCCAGTTTCTTCATCTATAACAAGAGGAAGTAGCACTGGTAGATTTCCAAAGTCTTTTCCAACTTTAAGTCTATGATTCTCTAATTCTTTCCCCAGTAGGCTACAGGTTCCGAGAAGGAAGAATTTGGTTTTGTCTGTATTTCCAACACCTACCACAGTGTAATGGTAGTGATTGCATACAGTGAGTGCTTAATAAGTGTTGTTGAATGAATGAATGACAATGTCTTAAGCCAAAGAAATATTATGGTAGGCTATCAGGAGTAATGAGAGGTGTGGATGAGGGGAAGACAGAGAGAGAAAGAAAGAGACAGAGACAGAGACAGAGACAGGGAGAGACAGAGATAGAGACACAGAGAAACAGAGACAGACAGAGAGAGACAGAGAGACAGAGATAGGGGCAGAGACCAACAGAGAGACAGAGAGAAATGGAGAAAAATGAACAGAGACAGAGAAAAAGAGAAACATACAGAAACAGAGACAGAGAGAAAGAGAAACATACAGAAACAGACACAGATGGACAGAGAGAGACAGAGAAATACACACACACACACACACACACACACACACATACAGAAATTTCATTATTTTTTCTTCTCACAAAACTACAGAGTTGAAAGGGACCTCCAAGATTCTCTGGTTCAACCTTTACCTCTACAGGAATCCCCTTGATCACATCCAGGATGTGTGACCATTTATCATCTGCCTGAATAATGAAGATCTCTGATGGTAATTCAATCACTACTTCCTAAAGGACTCCATCCCTTTTGGGTACAAAAATTATTTGGACTTTTTTTATTTTGAAATGACATTCACTACTCTGACATGTCACCCATGGCCCCAAGTACTATATTCTGAGATCCAGTGAAACAAGTTGACTCCCTCTTCCATATGACAAACTTGAAGATCTGTCAAGACAGCAAGGGCATCCTCTCACATCTTCTTTCTCAGGGCAAAACAGCCTCACTTACTTCAACAGTTCTTGTATGACCCGATCTCTAGGTCCCTCGCCATCCTGATTCTCCTTCTCTGAGAGTATGGATGGACAGAGACAGGAGGCTGCCCAGGTCCAAGTACAGTGAACATAGGTTTTTGAAAAGTGAAGGGAAAAGGAGATAGTCATGACATCATGAAAACTGTCAAGAAAAAAAAGACTGTGCATTTGAGTTGAAAAGAACTTGGCTAAGCCACATTCAGACAAGAAGGAAGGAAAAAGAAATAGATAGTTTAACCCCTGACCCCAATCTCCATCTCCATATCCCACTTCTTCCATGTATTCCTGTTTGTCTTTCTGAATTGGAGGATGAACAGAAAGATTTAGTGCTCTTAAGGAGGCAGTATATTTAATTGAAACAATCACTGGGTTGGTCACTGGAGAAGGAGAAGGGAAGGAAAAAGAAGGAATAAGCATTAACATGGCACCTATTATGTGCCAGGCAATGGATTAAACGCTTTTAAAAATTTAAGTAAAAAAATTTTTATTCATTTCTTAAGCTACAAATTCTTCGTCTTGTTCCCCCCTTTCCTATCCAATGAGAAGTCAAGAAAAATAAAATCTATTATAAATCTGTGTAGTGATGTAAAAATAAATGTTTACATTAGCCATATTCTAGTTTTTTGTTTGCTTTTTACAAATATTATCTCATTTGGTCCAGTCATCTTAAGATGACTGGAGTCTAGACTTAGCTCTGCTGTTTAATTGGAATTAGTTATTTAATCTTTCTGTACTTCTTCTTTATTTGTGATGAGAAGAACTGCCCTAACTGCCCTCCTTTCTTTGACTAGCAGAAGAAAGGATAAAAAGATATGGGATTAAATCCTCTCTCTTATTTACATAATCTACATAACTCTGGGCAAGCAATTTAAGTTCTCTGGGCTCAGTTTCCCTATCTGTAAAATAAGAAGTCAGGCTAAATGTGCTCTAAGGTCCCTTAAAGGTCCCTTTAAACATCATTCTTCTCTGATCCTAGGGAAGACTCATGGAAACAAGAGTTAGCAGTAATTCTTAGTGGATATTCTCTCGATGCAAATGAAAGGTCATGGGATGAGACTTATTAGGAGACCTTATTTTTCATCCCACTGCCTCTGAATGATTGTATCATCCTGGCAATTTAATGTGTTTCCCTAAAATGAGAATGTAGGACTATTTGATCTCTGCAGTATGGGACTTGTCCTTCCAATGAGACTAAATTGAATATAGATATTTCATGGGTCAAGGGAAGATAGGAATTCTGGTTCAAGTTTCTATTCCTGGCTCTAATTCTGTTTCATTCTGTCTCATTCCAATCCCTCTAATCTCATGCCTCAGTTTCCATATCTATTATGTGGGGATCATTTCCCCTTCTTGGAAAAGCTATGGAGATTAATTGGATTTAAATGGACATCTGTAAAGCATTGTGAGCTCCTGGGATAGGCAGCATATGTGTCTTAGGGGATCTGGCTCCTGTTACATGTGGAGGACTGAATCTTCTGCTGGCTATTGGGAATCAAACGGCTGCTGTGTTGTCATCTTTAGTTGGGTCGACAGCCTTGGACTTCAGAAACATGACGGTTCTCATCTATGGACAACCATTAAGACAGAAATGCAGGCTTAGGGGTAGATGAAAAATTGAAAGATTATTGGGGACATCCTAATGTGGCTTTGGTTTGACTCATAGGTTAGGAGCTCTAGGAGTGTTTTTGTGTTTTAGTTTGATGAAACATGGATGACAACTGGGATCAGAAATATACACATTCAATTTTTCATCTACCCCTCTGCGTGATGCATGCTACTCACCTCGATGTTAAGCTATTTTTGCTGTTTTGTTTTTCATGTATTATTTTCATTTCATTACCCCCTGGGATCAAAATAGCAAACTCTGCTTAGGCATAATTTGAACAAAACAGAACACACCCTCAGAGAGAAATTATGATTCTCCTCTACACATAAGGTGATACAATAAAAAGCCTGACAATCAGGACACTAAGTTCTAGTAGTCTTGGGTTCTAAGGAGAGTAGACTAGAAATAAGTCTTAACTTGTAATCCATTTATTCATCTATCCATCCATCCATCCATCCAGGTTTTAATCTTATCTTTTATATTTACTCTGCAGCTATTCAGAGATCACGTATCATCATTGGGACTCAGTTTTCTCAGCTGCAAAATAAAGATCATGAAACTTGTGATGAGAAAATTTATATAAATTGCTCCATAAACTTGAAAATGTTACATAAAAGTCAGTTCTTATTAATCCTGACTTTACCTCTTGGCTTGCTGTAGGACCTGAGTTAGAGTTCATTTTATCTCTCTGACTCCCCATTTCCTAATTTATTAAATGTGATTTCTTGCACTGCTCACTTCTCATGGGAGTACTGAGAATATAGGGAGAATGGATGTGAAAATTCTTTTGAAAACTGAAAAAAACAAAAACAAAACTATGCCCAGATATGGCATAGATATCAACCCTAGGGACTGACTCCAATGGTGGGATTTTAGGCAGTTTTAGGCAGACAGGCCAGTTTGAAAGCTATTTTTGGAGATGATAGTGCAGTACTTTCTGTGCCATTTAAATCACACCATGCTTGGCAGTCTTCATGGAGAATATTGAAGAGTTTAGAAAAAAAACATAATTCTCAGACCCCACTAATTCCCTTCATATGCTCTCTGGTCACTGAAGCACTTTATAGAAGAACCCAAGGCAGTCTCCAGTTTAATAAAGCCTTTCAATAAATGAAAATAAAGGGAAGGGAGCTGGCATTGAGGCACCTGCTCCTGGCTGCATTGCCCCAAGATATGGAGGCTATGGCCACCTGAGGAGCCATCCAGGCTATGAAAAGGCTCTTCCAGGGGCTGGTCTGTACAGCATGTCCTGAGCTACTCCATGACTCACTTTCTCTCAGTCCTGGGATTTTAGGTCCTTTGATCTGAAGGACAGAGAGACTGGAAATGAATGCTCTTGTCTGGCCCAACAGGGACACCTGCTGCTCTGTGGATACTTTGCTGTAAAATACTTCCTAGTGCTTTGAGACTGGTTTCTTTCCCAGAATATGTTCAGTCCCTTTTTTGAGCCTGCTTCTAAGTGTTGGGCAATTTGGGTTGGCTCCTATCCTCTTCTCTCCTGATTTGATGGTCCTGTAAGGCAAGGTTCCAGGCCTGTCATAAAGTACGCAGCTCAGACCCTCTCCTCCTTGCTGTTTGGAAGGATGCCCTCATTCTCGACTCTCCTTTCAAGGCCTAAGACACACGTTCTGGTTTTGCAGAACCACTGGACTTCTCCAAAGGATGCAGATCCTGAGGCTGAAGTCTGAACCTTTTTCTTCTTGGTGTTGGAAAAAGTGCTGAGCTGTCTGAAATCCAAACAGAGCTAATGAAGTGGAATGGGGAGCTAAGTTTTAATTACACAAATGAAATACTTGGCAGGAGAAACAGGAAGATATTCCCTTACTAAGGGAAGGATGCAGTGATGTCTACTGCTGAGATGCTGGCCTGAGGAGCTTGCACTGGAGGTTCCAGGGAGAGATGGATCATCCTTTGACCTACACATCATTCAAATCAACCAACAACAAAAGCTGACTTGAGAACAGCCTGAAAAGGCCAGGTTTTGATCAAGTGGGAAAATTGAGTCCCAGGATATGGAGAAGAGGAGCACAGACATGGAATTTTGCATCTTGAGGACATCTTCAGGATTATTTCATTGAAAATTTTCATTTTGCCCCCAGGGAATGTGAGAGCCAGGTAGAAATGATTATCCCAAGTCATGCAGTGCTCCTACTACTCTCCCCCATGGCTTCAGCATTTCCTTGTTATGTAAGCAGTGTCATGTAGTCATTCTTCTTTCAGGCCTTTTCTCAGTAAGCACTGGGCAACTCCAAGGAAGTGGAGCCTGTGAAGAAGAGGGGATATTTGAGTCCTGACCAAGGTGGAAATGGAGGGGTAGCTCAGGGAGGGTTTAGGGTTCCAGAGATTTCTGTGACTGAGCTGGGTTTGCAAGGCAGAATCCTTTCTGTTCATCTCTCCATGGGACACTAGTAGGTGTGGCTGCCTGGTAACTGCTTTAAAGGGTTTGCTGCAGGACACAAGAGCAAGGAATGGTCCAATTTCTAGATACGCCATGTGTGAGTTCCAAATTCAGAGTCAGTCTCTGTCTATCTGCCTGCCTGCCTGCTTGTCTGTCTATCTGTCTCTCTGCTTGCCTGTCTGTCTGTCTCTCTCTCTGCCTGCCTGTCTGTCTCTGCCTACCTGCCTGTCTCTCTATCTATCTCTTTCTTTTTCTTCCTACTCCTACTCCTTGGGTTACCTATCTCCTGAACTTGGCATCAAATTATTTCTCCTAAATTGAAAGATGATTTTCTGGTGAAAAATCTTTATTGAATAATCAATATATCTTTATTGAATTATATATATATCTATATATATAAAGTACCTACTGTGAGCCACGCACAATGTTAAGCACTCGGGATACCAAGAAAAAGAATAAAAATGAAACAATATCTTAATGCTTATATTCTAATAGAAGACACAAGTAGCTAGCTAGCAACATAATATACATATATTATATATAGCACATATACACATATAACATATATGCATATACAACACAAAGTTGATAAATACAAATCTACACACAGTAGTTAAATACTAGATAATTTGGGAGAGAGGATCACTTGGGGAGAGGATCAGAAAAGATTTCATGCAAAAGCTGGTGCTTGAACTGAGTCTGAAAGGAAGAAAAGGTATCCGAGACAGCCTGGGTCCCTCTGATACCCTCCCTTCTGCTCCCCGACTGTTCCTCCCCTTCACTACTGCAAAACAATGATCTTTAATCATCTGAAGAGAGAGGTTTACAAACTGACTGATAAGAAGAGTGAGCCTGAAAAAGAGAGAAGCGCGAGGGAGACTCTGCTCTGAGAACCCTTCAGAGTAGATTGAAAATAAACTTCTGATTATCTTTTCATAAAGATTTGAGCTGGGAAGTCAGAAAGGTCACACTACAGAGGAAGCAGAAAAGTAAGGGAGTCTTATATTACTTTAGCACAGGCCCCCCTGCAGCTCTCTGAGAATGTAATCTCACCTCCCCACCTGCTCTCTGGAATTTGGTGCTTAGAGCTACCTCCTTTACACCTTCCCTTCCAGCTTCCTTTATACTTTCGGCATCCTAATTGCTCCTTCCTTCTCTCTCGGAATTCATCAGGCTGAGGGAAACCATTCTCTTGCTTTAACTCAGGGCCTAAGTCTTTGGTAAAGGAGGGAAAATAGATAGGGAAGGTCCCAGGGCCCTTTCTACTAATTCCCCCAAGATCCCAGTCCTCTCAGTCTTCCACATCCGTCTAGTAGGAAAGTCAAAAGATGATGGGTCCACAACAAGAAAAGTCTCTCCTCCCATGCTTAGCCATGGGAGAGGCCCTAAGAAAACAATTAGTTCGGCCTCTAAATTTTATACTGGAAACTTGAGGCAGAGAGAGAATAACATGTTCCAAGTCAAGAACTAGTGAGTTAGTGACTCATACATAGGAGCCAGGGCCCCTAACTGCCATTTCAGTGATCTTTCCCTTATACTACATTGCCTCATAGGTGTGTGGTTGAATGTGCTATTAAATAGTAATAAATATAATAAGTTTGCATTTCATATAGCACTTTTAAAGTCTGCAAAGCCCTGTGTATATATATTACTTCTTTTTAAAAAGTTAATTTGTGTGTGGGAGTCAATGGGGTCAAGTGATTTGCTGAGGGTCGCATAGTTAGGAAGTGTTATGTGTCTGAGGCCCTGTTTGAACTCAGCTCCTCCTAACTTCACAGTTGGTGCTCTATTCATCGCACCATCTAGCTGCCCCATATGTTATCTCTTTTGATTCACATGACAGCCCAGGAAAGTGGGATCTATTGTTATCTCCACCTTTATATATGAGAAACTGAAGCTGAAAGAAACTAAGTGATTTGACCAGCATTACAGATAATAAATTTTTAAGGCAGGATTTGAACTCAAATTTTCCTGACTCCAAGTTTACAAGTCTGTTCATTCTAGCAAGTTGCCTCTCTAATGGGATCATAGATCTACCGCAAGAAGGGAGCTAAGAGGCCATCAAATTCAACCCCTTCCTTTTACAGATGAGAAAATTATGAACCAGAGCAATTAAGTGACTCGTCCAGGGTCTCACAGGTTATAGGATTTAGAGCTGGTCCTCTGTCTTCTTGGGTTCTTTCTACTGCATTACATTGCCTCTCATGAAGGGAGATCCAACTCATAAACGCAGGCTACTATGATTGTGAAAAATCATCAAGAAGAATACAGAAGTGTAGGAAATGGCCTTTCCCTTCACAGAATTTATAATCTACAGTAGAATGGCAACTAGATGGTGTAGTGGATCGAGTACCAGGCCTGGAGTCAGGAGTACCTGCGTTTAATATGATCTCAGATACATGTCAGCTGTGTGACCCTGGACAAGTCACTTAACCCTGTTTTCCTCAGTTTCCTCATTTGCAGAAATGAGCTAGAAAAGGAAATGATAAACCACCACTATAGTGTCTTTGCCAAGAAAGCCCCAAAAGGGGTCACAGAGATTCAGGCACAATTAAAACATATAACTAAGCAACAAGAAGATAGATAAATAAGATATAAACACTCAGGAACATCACAGAAAAATATAAAATTGACATTTGGGTTTTAAGAAATCTTCAATGCCAGTGCTCCCTCTGCTGATGAAAGCTCCAGGGACCTACTGTATTCTCTACAATGTACAATCTTTGGGCAGAGCACATACTTATTAAGTAGTACTGGATGGCCCAGATGGCCCAGGTTCTTGGAGCCAGGTAGAGGCAAAGAACCTCTGAGCAGAAAACTCTCTGCTGTTTACCTACCTCTCTGCTCCAACAATGGCTTCTCCTTAAATATGGACAACAGAGCAAATTAAAAGGAGAGTCAAGTAGTAAATACTTAGAATTTTACAGATACTTATAAAACAGGCAGCTTGCCATTTCCTCCATCACTGTCTATTTATAGGATCTGAATTCTAATAAACAGATTTTTGGGGCCAAGAAAAGGAAGGTCAGTAGTGCATGCCTGCAGCTTTATTGATGCCATGTCAATCAATCCCTTTTATTTTGATTTTAATTTTTTTTTAAAGTACGGGTAAGCATTTTCCCAGTTAATAGTTCATTTATTGAATGATTCAACAAATCAGTTCATCTGGTCTGTGAACAGTGATGGCTGATTATCAACTTTGTGGCTTGGGATCAAAAGGTAAATTGACCCCTTGCACAGGCTTTTCCTTTCAGGGGAATTGCTAAGGTCTTTGCAAATTCAATCCCTTCCAATAAATGCACCCCTCCCCACCCTCTCCACAATCTAGGCAGCGTACTCCAGAGCCAGCTTACTGTAGAAAGCAAAGGACACATTTTGACAAATGAATGCAGCCAACTATATTGTCATCCTCTAACTTCATTAAAACAATGAAAGGGGAAATGGTTAATTTAATGACTTCTGCCCTCAAAAAAAAAAAAAAAAAAAAAAGAAAGAAAGAAAGAAAAAGAAATAGGCTGGATCCTAAATCCTTTAGCTTCAGATGGACAATGTGATTTTTTTAGTGTGGAAGACCTTACACACAATAGAGGTCCCAACAGTTTATTATTCTGTGGCTGAAAGGGCCATTTAGATCAATCTCTTTGTTTTACAGATGACAAAACTGAAGCTGAAAGAAATTATGTGAGAAGAAATTCCAAGCTAGGGGTACCATGGGATCCATATGAGTTTTGGTTAAGCATGAGTAATTAGAACTTTCTAAACAATCATTTTCCAAAATAAGCTGTGTTAGAACATCATCCCTTAATAGATCATTGCAGTTTTGATTTCTAACATAGTTCAGAGATTTATAATTGGGAGGGACCTTAGAAGTCATTGAGCCTACTTCCCACGTTTTACACATAAAGCTCCGTGAAATTAAGTGACTTTCCCAAAGTCACTTAGCTAGTAGACATGCAAGGCCAGATGCTAATTAAGGTTTTTCTGACTCTAAGTCCAAGTCTGACTCCAAATGATGACTAGAACACCATCATACTGTGTCTCCTTTCTCCTCTGTTTTTCAGGATCTTTACTTCTTTGCTAACATTTCCAATTTCCTGTTCCAAACCGTAGCCTCAGTGATAGAAAAAACCTCAGTGACCATTGAAGAATACTCATGCCTGAACAAGAATCTGTTCTACAATACTGAAAAGTTGTTTTCTACAAAGAACTGGATATTGTGGGTATACCCTTCAGTTGGGGGATGGATGAATAAGTTGTGTGTATAATTATGATGGAATACCCCTGTGCTATAAGTAATGATGATCTTGATGATTATAATAAAACATGGATGGACTATGGTGAAATAATGAAGATTGAAATGAACAGAACCAAGAGAATGTTGTGTACACTAAAAGCAATATTATTTTAAGAACAGCTTTGAACAAATAAGTCACTTTGACTATTCTAAATATCCAGATTAACTAGAACCATGCTAATTACATCCAGAGAAAGAACTGATAAATAAAAATGTATATAGAATGATTTTATAAAAATATCACAGATTCCTATTCAAATAGTGTCTAATGATAGCTATCTTTAGGTTATAAAGGAGGAAGAAAGGAAGAAAAAAAGGGAAAAAGAAATTCCATGATAACTTAATTATATGTTGAAAAAAATAGTAAATTGTATATAATAGATCTGCAGTTTCATGAGCAATCATCTTTTTTATTATGGAAATGTTTGTTTTATTCCATACATTTAAAAGAACACAGATTTTTTTTAAAGTGGTCTTCCAACTCTGAGGTACCACCTCATACTTCTCAAACTGGTGAAGATGACAGGAAAAGATAACGATAAATGTTGAAGAGGCTGTAGGAAAACTAGAACACTAATGTATTGTTGGTGGAGTTATAAAATGATCCAACAATTCTGGAGAGTAATTTGGATCTCTGCTGTAAGGGCTATAAAATTGTTCATGCCTTTGGATCCAGCAGTACCACTTTTAGATCTGTATCCCAAACAGATAATTATAAAAAGAGAAAAGAATCCACATGTGCAAAAAATGTTTGTAGCAGGTCTTTTGTTGTAATGGCAAAGAACTAGAAATTAAGTGGATGCCCATCAGTGGGGGCAATGATTGAATAAGTTATAGTACTTGAAGATAATAGAATGTTATTGTTCTATAAGAAATGATGAGCACTTGGATTTCAGAAAGACCTATATAAACTGATGCTGAGTGAAGTGAGCAGAACTAGGAGAACATTGTACTCAGTAATAAGAAGATTATGTGATGATCAACTGTGAGAACTTGGCTCTTCTCAACAATGTGGTGATTCAAGGCAATTCTTTGGACTTGGATGAAAAATGTCAATTACATCCAGAGAGAGAGAACTATGGAGACTATATGTGGATTGAAATATTTCCTTTTTATTTTGATTTTTTCTTGCACAACATGAAAAAAATGAAAATATGTTCAAAAGGATTGCACATATTTAATCTATATCAGATTACTTGTTGTCTTAGGGAAGAGGGAACTATGGGAGGGAGGAAGAAAAATTTAGAATACAAAGCTTTGCAAAATTTAATGTTGAAAAGTATCTTTCTATGTATTTGGAAAAATAAAATACTGTTTAAAATACCAAAAATATAAAAGTGAAATTCCAGCCTTTGCTTGGAGACTTCCAGGGAGGAAGAACTCACAGTATTCTAAGGTAGCTCATTTAAAAAAAAGAAAGAAAAAGAAAAAGCTTTCATTATTAGGAAGTTATCTTTAACATACAGTTTAAATTTCACTCATAAGTCCTAGTTCCAAAATTTGGGACCAAGCAGAACAAGTCTCATTTCTTTCCTGTAGGAAAACTCTTCAAATACTTGAATTCTGTTGATATGATCTCCCCACTGCTACCTTTGCCTCCATTCCAATCTCTTCTCCAGGCCAAATGTTTCCATTTCCTTCAAACAATGCATATAACACCATTTCAAGATTCTTTGCCATATTGGTTACCTTCCTCTAGATCAGGGGTCCTCAAACTACACCCGCGGGCCAGATGCAGCAGCAGAGGACCATTATCCCCCTCACCCAGAGCTATGAAGTTTCTTTATTTAAAGGCCCACAAAACAAAGTTTTTGTTTGTACTATAGTCTGGCTCTCCAACAGTCTAAGGGACAGTGAACTGGACTCCTATTTAAAAAGTTTGAGGACCCCTGCTCTAGATGATCTTTAATTTATCAATGTCACATAGATATGTTGTTATCACAGTTTCAAGGATGATGTTTCCAGGCTAGTAAACATTAAATCTATGGTAAAGCTATGATAGTATTTACAATACCAGTACCAGTACAGTACCAGTATTTACAATCCTTGAATGAGAAATGAAGGAACGGTGTGGAATGGAACAGAAAAATTATGAGGTCTAAGACAGGGAAGGAGAGAAGGAGAGAGGAAAGAGAGAAAGACAGAAAACTTTCTTCCTTTCTTCCTTCCTTTCTCCTTTCTTCCCTCCCTTCCTCCCTCCTTTTTTTCCTTCTTTCCTCCCTTCCTTCCTTTCTTTAATTCTTTCTTTCTCTTCCCTTCCTCTCTCCTTCCCTCTCTTCCTTCCTTTTCCCTTCCTACTTTCTTTTCTCTTTTTCTTCCTTTCTTCCTTTTTCTCTCCCATCTTTCCATCTTCTTTCCCTCCTCCCTTCCTCTCTCTCTCTTTCTTTTTTCTTTTCTTCTTTCTTTCTTACTTTCTTTCCTTCTTTCTTTTCTTCTTTCTTCATAATCATGGAAGCAATATGTGTTGGGGGTAGTATTAAAATCAAAGGTTTCCTGATCCTAGTTCTAACATTCTTTCAACTACATGATGCAGTCTCTAAATGAAATAGGGAATATACATGGAAAAGCCTTGCTGATTTAATTTTCAGTGTTTTTAAAGAGCAAAACCAATATGCCATTGAATCAGAAAGCACACTTTTTATAAGCATACTTTTTAAAGTGACAGCAATGGGCACCCATACAAGTTATTTAGACCAAACCCACAGAAGAACCCATTTTTATAGTTACAAGTTAAACCATCCCTCAAGGGCAGCTTTGAGGGGACTCTCTCATTTGTACACATTACTAAGCCTTTGGTTCCAGGAAATGTTGTGGCTAGGAGAGTCCCTCTTGGTCCATTGTCTTGCATCTGCTGTTACTCCTTTGGTCAGCAAAAGGATGCCAGAAAAGATGGAAATATTTAAAAATACATCATCATCCCAGATCTGGAGGCTTCACTAGGAAACGTGTGATCAATATTCCCTCCCTTCACATGAATACTTCCCACAAGTTGCCATCAGAGCCAGTGGGCTGTTTAATCTCAGAACAGACTAGAAAGAAGGGGAATTGAGGGAAGGGGGTAAATGTAAAGGATGAAAATGTTTTAACACCAAAGAGCAAGTCTTGCTGAGATTGCTTCACTCTATTCTTATCCCCATCACACATATAGAATAACTATATTTTCAAGGACAGAGATCCTTGGTTACTTATGAACTGCTGTGTAGAACACCTGGCACTGGGTAAGAGAGGGTTACAGGACCCTGGGCAACATGGTTGGATCTGCACTCCCTCTTCATTTGAACATAAGGCTATTAAAAATTAATCGAGTCACCATGGGATTGAGGGGAAGGATTACTTTGGTTTGTTTAAGCTGGCTTAAACAAAGGAAACAAAGGGTAAGGCTAAATAGACACTTCTTAACACTTTCCCTCTTCTCTACAGAGATGGACAACTAGGGGTATAGGACACCATATAGAGTGTCACACTTTTTTTTTTTTTTATGTGGTGGTTAATTATGCTGATCTTTTAAAAATTTCCATAATTTCTGTTCCAAAAGATGAATCTCTAGGAGACAAGGGAGGAGCAATATATTGGGAAATGTAGATGATGTAAAAACAAAAGATATCAATAAAAATATTAAAAATTAAATTGGCATTTCTCTGGATGAAAAAGTGTTCATAACGGAGTTTCCCAGGGATTTATATATACTGAAGTAGTTGTATTTAATATTTTTATTAATGATGTGAGAGTGCAGAGTGGGTTGTGAAATACTAAGCTGCTGGGACTCATTTTTTCACTTATCTGTTTCTATCCTAGGAATGAATTGATATGGTTCTTTTCCTTCGATACTAAATGTTGTAGGGTGAGTGTCAATTCTTCCTTTGTTTTTATTTGCTGTTCCTGCTGGCTCCAGTTGTTAGTAAGCCCATTCTCCCAAAGGAATAAAACCCCTAGTCATTATTATTATCATTAAAGTCCCTGTCCAAAAAGCTCTAACAATCTGTTTGGGGAGATAAGACCAGTCCACAAAAAACAATTAGAGAAGGATAGAAAATAGTATATGATCAAGTTCTAAATTCTAGAAGACTGATTGTAGGCCCTGAACAAATTCAGAGAAAGGAGTGACTAGCAGTGAAATGCAGAGAAACAAGAGGATATGAATTCAAATCCTGATTCTTTGTTTACTCCCTGAGTGACCTTGGATAAGTCATTTAAACCTTCAATGGGATTAACTTTTTTTTATTTGTAAAATGAAGGGATTAGATTAAATGGTCTGTGAGGAAAGATCCTTAGAGCTATGAATTTATGATCTTGTGAAGAAGTATGGGCTAGAAAAGATTTTAAGAAATAGGTGGGACACACTAGGCCTTGAAGAATGGGTGGATAGGATTTGGATAGGTGGAGGCTTGGGTTCGAATTATGCTAAGTAGTTCTTAGATCTTGAACAGCAATTCATTTGATTTTTTCAACTTCCTGTTCTATAAAATATGTGACTGTGTCTGTGTGTGTGTGTGTGTGTATGGTGGGGGGGATGGTGTTGAGAGTGAGGGGAGAGAAGGAATATAAACGCCTTATATTTAGTGTGAGGACCATAGCACCTGTATGGGTCAATGAGCAATCAGTCTGATTAGAGTGGAAGTTGATATTGTACTGCATGGGGAGATCAGATGATCTGTACAAGGCTTTGATAACCAGGCAGAAGTTTGAACTTGATGAAATAGGGAGCCATTTTTAGGTTCTTGACTATACAAGTGATCTGGTATTAATTCACGATAATAATTTTGGTAGGATAAGGATTGGGACCTATTTACAGATACTTGTTTACTTTTATATCCTGCCTTTCAGTCTCTGGCTAGAAAAGGCCTAATCTGACTTTAGCATAAGGTTCTTAGAATCTGGGAAGGCGATTGGTGGGATTGTCAGAAGCACACTGTCCTAGTCATGGAAAGAGACAGGACTGGGATTTATTTTATCCAGATTGGATCCCTTATATCTCCCTCTCTGGGAACAACTTTCAGAGGGAAAGAATGTCTAGGAAGGCAATGGTGCCTTTCATTTTTACTAATACTACCTTACCATTTTGACGATCCAGGAGAGCCAAAAAAGAATGTGCAGTAAGGAGGTGATTTAGGAGAATTTCTCATGAATTGAAGGGAAAAATCCAGGAAAAAAAAAAGTGTTTTGAAAAAAAAAAAAGAAAAATCAGGAGATTTAGGGAATTGAACACTTGTAAAAGAACCTGCCAGGCCGGGATATAGAAGGAAAAATTGATATTAATGAAACATCATGAGCAAATTAAGACAGCCAAAGTGCTCTCAGATGTCTGTGGGGACCATTCTTCAGATTAGCTTTTGGAAAAAGCTAACGTGTAAAACTTCTCTATAAACAAAAGTATTTTAAGAATTCCAACTCAGAGACATTCCTGGCTGACATTGCTCATACTGTTTGGAATACACTTTATTAATTCCTGATGGTGATTGGGCTGGAGAACATTTACACTAGCATTGGGGGTAGGGAGGATAGAAGGGTTGATATCAAGCAATAGGGACAGGGCATTCTCGGGGCAAATTCACCCCTCCCAACTTCCTGCCGACTGGGTACTGGTCTTTCTTTTAGAGTCTTATTACTATAAATGAGGAGGAATTCTTTCAGCCCCAGTGGTATGAGATGAGCATTCACTTCCTCCAGATATCTTCCAGGATGGATTGATCCTGTCATTTGACTAGTAATGAACCAAACCAACAATCTACTGAATTGCGTGACATTGACTTCACCATTAGAGCGCACCTATTCCAAGAAGCTGTGTTGTGGTAGAGATAAAATAGTGGGCCAGAGTCAGGAAAATCTAAATTTGAATGCTTTCTCAGATACTTGCTAGTGGTATGAACCCATGTAAGTCATTTAATTTCTCTCAGTCTTAAAGAATGGGGAGATTATGCATAATTGTAATGTTCCATCACAGTACTGTTGTAAGGAACAAATAAAAACCCTGTGAGGTAGTTGCTATAATCATCTCATTTTTAAAGTTGAGGAAACAGAGGGTAAGTAACTTCCCTAAGCTCATACAGCTAGGAAGTATTTGGATTTGAACTCAGGTCTTCCACTCTCCAAACCCAATACTTTAGCCAATGCATTACTTAGCTGCCCAAGCTCTCTAAGAGAGAGACCATAAAATATGTACCATATTCTTATGGTTCAGGGAAGCAGACACTGGTTTCTCCTGACGCATGGCGTTATTGGGGGAAAAAAAATTCTGGATTTAGCATCGGAATTCTTCAATCAAAACTGTGTTTTTGTCATTTGCTACCTGTATGATCTTGGACTTCCTTCTATCTCCATGGGCCTATGAAAAATGAGGGGCTGGAATTGGTGAGCTCTAAGGTTCCTTCCTGCTCTAAATCTGTCACTATGAGGCTCTGAATTTCCTGGACCTGGGAAACTCTAGTGGAAGGTTTTTCCTCTACCAGTGACATGAGAAACTTTTTTTCCTATCTGTTCCTTCTATCCCAATGTTCTCCACAGCTTTTAAATGCACAGGGAAGGTGAATGGGCTGCATTAGGGAATGCCAAAAAAGAGTGTGCATTAAGGAGGAAATTTTTCATTTTCCTAGTAGCAATGACCACACACTTTTCTGAGTTCCTTCCTCAGTTTTTGTGCTTGCATCAACAAGAGAGGCTTCTCCCCTAGCAGTAGTATGGCTCCTGGGACTGGAACAGAGTTTGTGTCTTCATCCCAGACTCCAATTCCATTCTTATCCTGCAAAGTTTCATTTTCCTTCTGTTCCCAAGGGTCTAAAATGTCAGAAGACTATTGGTGTTCAGGATCCAAGGTTTAATAAAGGATACAGGAGAAAGTATGCTGGAATCACAGGATCTGGGTTCAAATCCTTCCTCTGTCATTGTGACAATAGTTTATCACGTAACTTTCCTAGAAACTCAATTTTCTTATCTGTAAAATGAGGAATTTGGGGTAGTTCTCTCTAAAGCTCCTTCTAGTTCTACATCTATGATCCTATGAAATTTAATCATAGATTTGGTTTTACAGAGTAAAAAGTCAGAAGGTGGGGAGCATAGGGATGACATTATTAGGCAGAAGAAGGACACTAAGTTCCCACAGATGATTAAAGGAGAGATTCAGGATACTAATGACAATCTCTGTGTCTGTCCCCATTTTTCACAGCTTTTCAATATAAATGTCCTCTGACCATCGCTCTTGGGGGGAATCAGTGCCAAGCAGTTTGCTGTGGGAGAACTTTCTGTGTTTTTTGAATCAACAGGTAAGTGAGAAATGAGAGTAGAAGTAACCTGAGAGGCTTAAAAGTCAGCTGTACCTGTGCTTGGGAAATACCTAGTCCCAGATACAGCCCAATGGCACAGTGAATAGAACTGTGGACCTGGAGCCAGAATACCCAAGTTCAAATTTGACCTCACACACTTACCATTTAGGTAAGAAAAGGTCAGGTTGGGAGGACTTTGAATGGCAAATATAGGATATTTGACTTTTAAGACATCAGGGAGGGAGCCATTAGAGTTGATTGAATAAGGTCATGACATGGTCACATTTGTATTTTAGAAAGATCTATTTGATAATTAGGTAGAGGATGAACTACAATGGAGAGACTGAAGCTGATATATCAACCAACAGACTATTGAGATAATCCATGTATGAGATCCATGTACAGGTGATAATCATACCAAAAAAGATAATGAAGAAGATATTCATTACTATTGACTCGTGCATTTGTTTTCTCATAATGGTGATATTTATTGCTGGCATCTAGCTATTCCTTTAAGATTTGTAAAATACTTTACAAATATAATTTCATTTGATCCCCATAACAACCTTAGGCTGTAGATAGTATTATTTCAGAAATGAGGAAAGTGAGACTGTGATTTGCCCAGGATCAAACATTTAATAAGATTGGATTTGAATTCAGGTCTTTCTTATTCTAAGTCCAATATTCATCATGCTATTCCACTGCTTCTATTTCTATATGATTTCTGTGAGAATTCTCTCTTTCTCTGTCTCTGTCTTTGTCTCTGTCTGTCTTTCTGTGTGTCTCTGTCTCTGTCTCTCTCTGTCTCTCTCTTTCTCTCGGGTATCATTGATAAGAATCTGAGAAAAGTGCAGAGGACACATGATTCCTACTAGTTGTATATTATAAAGAAGCATTTGGCTCTGAAGGACAAAGCAGCAGCCTAAAAGGTTCTCCTTCAACAAGGTGATAAGGATGGAAAGAAAGTAGGATATCATGCCATCCCCAGGCAACTCTAAATGCAGATCTTCTGCTCATCTGCATTGGCAAAAGGAGTTTCCTCATTTACAAAGAAAGAAGAAAGAGCGTAGGGAAGGGAGGAAGGGAAGGAAGAAAGGAGGGAGGGAGAAAAAGAGAGAGAGAGAGAGAGAGAGAGAGAGAGAGAGAGAGGAGAGAAAGAGACAAAGAAAAAGAGAGACAGAGGAACAAAGAAAAAGAGAGACAAAGACAGAGGGACAAAAAAAAAGAGAGACAGAGACAAAGAGAAAGAGAGAGGCAGAGACAGAAATAGAGAGACAGAGAGAAACAGAGAAAGAGATAGCAACAGAGAAATAGAGATGGAGAGACAGAAAGATACATAGACAGAGTCAGGAACAGAGAAACAGAAAGAGACAGAGACAGACTTAAAAACAAACAGAGAAAGGACTTAAAGTAGAAAAAACTGCCCTAGGAGATAGGGGTTCCATTTAGAAGAAATTGCATGACAGCTTTTATTAGATGTGTTGTAGAAAGAAACTTTGGTGGATAAAATTAGGTGAGGCAATCTCTGTAGCTCCTCCCAGCTCTAAAGTCTGTTCTTTTCTGCATGTGTTGGAATCATGCAAAATTTCCTGATAGCTGAAACTGCAGAGATAATAATTTTGTGGTCTTTGATCCTGATTGTTAATATCAAGTGAGGCATAAAACAGGTGTTCAGCATTGTCATGGAGAATGTCCTTCACAGAGTCCAAATGAAAGAGAGGTTCCCTTTAGGAAATGAAGGTCTCCAGATGCTTCTGATCGCAGATGATATTGTGCTGATTGCCCCAGAATACTACAGGGCCTCCTTAGTGAGATGTATAATGAATCAAAAGAGATTGTCCCAACAGTCCACACAGGAAACACACACACACACACACACACACACACGAATAAAAAATGCCTGTTGTTCAAATGATGTAACATATTTGGGCATATTGCTCTTCAAATTAGTACATCAGAACATGTCACTTGGACAGGCTCTCCAGAGGGACAATAAACTGGTTTAGAATTGAATAGAAGGAAGAAAATAAGCTATATTGCATTTGTGGAAAGAAGCATTGCTTTTAATGACTCCAAGTTGTTTGCACGAGCATGCATGTACACAAACTCACACACACACACACACACACACACACACACACACACACTTTACAACTCTTACATTCTCATAGTGATGCTATCTGGTTCCAAGTCATGGAACACTCTCATCTCAGAAGAATTAGTTAACCCAAAAGGTGATGGCCTGAATGGTGGGCCTTAGTTAGACTTAGCAGGTCAAAGGTATAATAGGAATAGCTAATATTTATACAGGATGTTAAGGTTTGCAAAGCTCTTCACATATAGTAATTTATTTGATTTTTACAATAACTCTGAGAGGTAGCTGCTAGCTAAGGGATGCAATGTAAAGAGAGCTGGACTTGGAGTCAGGAAGAGTTGAATTCAAATACTGCTTCAGATACTTGCTAGTTATGTGACTCCAAACAAGTCATTGAACCTCTGTCAACCTCACTTTTCTCATCTGTAAGGTGAATATAATAATATATTCTGACTTACTGGATTATTGTGAGAATCAAATAAGAAAACATAAAAACCTTTTCAAACCTAGAGTATTCTATAAATGATAGTGTTTGTTCTATAAATGCTAGCTTATTATTTTTAAAAAGGCTGAAAAAGTTGCCTAGGGTCTGAAAATTAGTTAATATGTGAGAGAGGATTTGAGTTCAGGACTTCCTAACTCAGATTCCCATGTTCTAACTATCATGTCAAGCTGCATTTCAGGAAATGTTATGATGGGAAAAGAAAGTGAGAGTGAGAGATAAGAGTTGGATAGCTTGAGTACAATATTAGTATTTAGAGAGTGTTTAAAAAATAGATGAAGGTTTCAAATGGCTTGGGCATCTCATCAGTGAAAAAGGATAGGAGGGCTTAGACAAGTCATCCTTAGAAAGCACAGATGGATGTGCCCAGAATTGCCACTTGTACCACTGGAGAGACAAGTTGTCATTAAAGATATTGAAATATTATAGGAAGATATTAGGGAGAAACTGGTCACAGCTTCCTCCGGGAAGTTTCATGAGTAGCCCTTTCATTTTATAGTACAAAAGCTCAAATGCTGATCCATTCTTCCCACTCTGTGCACTCATAATTGCTGTGTTAGTCTGTACAGAGGTCTGTGGAATGGATGTATATGGTTCTATTCCCTCTATCAGTTAATATGCATATTCCTAGTATTTATCAATTATTTATTCTGTCACATATTATGCTAGACAATGGGGATTGATATAATGTTTAGGTAAGACAGAATCCCTCCTTTCAATGAGCTTACAATCAAGGGACTTTAATAATGTAGAATGGATATGGGTGATCTTGGACAAGCTATTACCCTTTCCCAGCCTCAGTCTCCTCATCTGTCAAATGAGAAAGTTTTATTAGACTTCTGAGGTCTTTTCTAGGTCTTTTTCTATGATCCCACAAACCACTGTTGCTCAAAGAAAAGGCTGGAACAAAGATTTGTACATGACACCCACCAGCAATGTAGTCACTGATAAAACATTGATAAAACAAAGGTTCCTAGCCTTTGTTCTTATAAGATACACATTAGCACATGTTAAACCTCTGACATCATTAGTTTTGCTCAGGACTATACTATGGAGCCTCTGAATCTCTGATAACCTTGTGACAGTTGGTTGGTTGGGAATCAGAAATTAGATAGAACAGAAAAAATAAGGAAACTTCTACCTCAATGAGTCATGGAGTAAACATCTTGGAAAGTTCAACATTTTAGAAGATGTTTGAACACTAGGAGAAAGAGGTGATGGACTAGACAATGGATGAATGTTTGTGTGGATGTATATCCCACACATATGTTGAGATGGAGGCAGGAGCCAAGGTTTGGAGGTCATCAACAAGCTTTTAGTAAGAGTTTACCATGTAGTAAACACTGTGCTAATTATTAGGGGTAACAAAAAAAGATAAACATAAAGATAATTCCTGTCTTTAAAGAATCATATTCTAAAGAGAGATGCAAGATGCAAATAGCTTTACACAAACAAGAGATATACAGAATCTATCAAGGGTGCTTTGAGAGGGAAAGAAATTAGACACTGATAGAGTTCAGAAAGAGTTCCTGGAGTAGGTAGGACTTGAGATGAACCTCAAAGGAAATGAGAGAAAGGGGGCAGAATATTCTAAGTCTGAAGGATTGCTAGTGTGAAGACACAAAGTCCAAAGATGGAGCACAATGAAAGTAAGGATTCACTAGAATTGCTTCAATGTAGAGTGTATGAGGGAGGGGAGGGTATAAGAAGGCTGAGACAAAAGGAAGGGTTCATGTTATAAAGTTCTTTAAATAACCTACATAGGCATTTCTATTGAATTCTTAATATTAAGAATTCCCCTCTCTCCCCAAGGCCACAATTAAGTGCAGATATATTTAGACATGTACTTACACACATATATGCATACATATGTATACATAAATATAATACATATACAGGGATATCTATAAGCATACATATATATACACAAATATACATTCATATACATCTATGTAATACTGTACTTTGCTTGTCTGTCCTGTTTCTCTGAAAGTAGATAACTTCTTCTTTCATAAGTCCAAGTCTTTTCATATTTTTCTAACTCACCAATTCATTATTTCTTATGCCACAGAAATATTCCAACATTATATGGTCTAACTATTTTATTTTATTTTATTTTGCTGAGGCAATTGGGGTTAAGTGACTCCTCTGCTTTACTTTTACTCACTACCTTGCTCTCCTGTTACTTAATTAATATCCATGTCCTAAGGACCCTCCTCTTATCCTCTTCCTTCCACCCTTCGCCATTGTCCTCTTGTTCCTATCTGAATTTAAAAGATTTTTATAACTTTTCAAATATATATGGTATTTTCTTTTTATCCCATTCCTGTTAATTTAAACAAACTCCCATTCTCTTATTTCTTTATAAATTTAGAAGACTTTTATTTCCAATTAAATATAGATTGTACTCTTTTTAACTCAGATCTTATATGGGTAGAGTTTCCTCTAAAAGTCCCTCTCTTATCCATTCCTCCTCCTTCCCTATTTCCTTAGCCTCATTTCTTTCTGAATTTAGAAAAATTTTATATTCTTGTTCTTGTTCTTCTTGTTCTTGTTCTTCTCCTCTTCCTCCTCCTCCTTCTCCTCCTTCTCTTCCTCCTCCTCCTTCTCCTCTTCCTTCTCTCTCTCTCTCTTTTGTTTCCTCTTTAGCCCATTCGGAAGGAAAGCATGGTTCCAGAATTACTAACACTTCTTTCCCATCCAGTTCCTCTGTCGGTTCTTCCTCTTGCACCTCACAGATAAAGTATTCTTATTATGGGGTCCTGTGGATGGATTTCATGGGGCTCACAAACTTTGAATGAGGGAAAATGACATTTCTATTTTCACTCTTCTCTAATTGGAATCTAGCATTTCAATCCATTTTGAATGTCAAAACATAATGAAAATATTCTGAGGAGTCCATAGGTTTCACTCAATTGCCAAAGACCTCCATGACAAGAAAGGATAAGAATAAGTATTAAACAATCTCTAAAATTTTCTAAGCTTGTCTATGCATATTTTTAGGGATTTATTTTTCTTTTTAAATGTGGGGAAAAAGAAATAGGAGGGAATTAGCATAAATTTCCATTAACTAAAAAATAAATTCATTAAAAATAACACAAAAACAAACTCCCTTCCCATCCTATGATGGGATAGGATTTGAGGTATAAGAAATTCTCAATAAGAAAACTCCCTTACAAAGGCAGATTAATACATTTTTTGATTTTTTTTCATTTTGTTTTAGAGAGTTTTTAGAGGGTAGGGAGAGGTCTTGGCTTACCCACGTAAGTTAAAGAGCAGGATTTAAATTCAAGTTTTTCTGTTTCCAGGGAAAACTCTCCATCCATTATACCTGCTTGACTTTGTGATGTTACGATGATGCTCCTCAAAATAATGCCTAAAAAAGGCTTACGTAGTAGAAATTGAGAATCATCCGAAGGTACCCTATACCATTGGGCTGATGATTCTGATATGATTTGACCAAGTAAGCATCACAGAATTTGAATAGTAAAAGCCCTTTGTGGTCACTAACTCTAATACTTTCCCTTTACAAAAGAGGAAAAGTGAAATAGGCCAGGAAATATTAAGTGATATTCCCAATAGCACATCAGGGGAAGGATTCAAATCCAAGTCTTCTTGACTCAAAGTCTAGAGTTCTATCTGGTATACTATCTTGCCTTTAGAGTTAGAATGCTTTTGTTAAAATGCAAGTGTTATCTGAAAGGACTAATGCCCTTGGGTTTGAGGACATTTACTGGCATCTGTTTGGGAGACCAGTTAACTCATCACCTGGCAGAGCTATAAGGAATAGAGTATAGACTTTTGGGGGAAGAAATTCAGGAGAATGAGTGCAATGGCACAGGAACGGAAGAAGAGAGGACACTTTGGTTATGTAATCATGGAATTACAAAGTATCAATGTTGGAAGAAACCTTAAAGATCATTTTATCTAATTGGTCTTGCTTCTTTCTGTATTTCCTATGAGGGAACTAAGCACTAGAGACATGGATGCCCTAATTCTAGTTTGTAGCAGGTCCCAGTCTAAAAATTGGGTCTCCAGATTGCCACTTCCCCAAGTGGCCATTCTGTGGAGGGCCAGGGCCTCCCAAAGCCCGTGCATCACGATTTCTGGTCCCTGGCAGAAATCCCCAATTTCTCCTGATGGAAATGTACCAGGGAACCAATTTCTCATGTTTTTCCTGAGAAATGGTGCATTCCAGCAGTCCCTGGGGCAGAGCTGTGGTGAAGGTAGGGGAAAGAGGGGAGGCTTTGGGCAGAGAAGGAACTTTCCTCCTTGAAAATTACATTTTGGTTCACACCCGGCCAGCAGGCACCATAACAAACAAAAGTGCAAAGGGGGAAGGGAGGGAGGAGAAGGAGCGGGGCGTCAGACTAATGACTCGGAAAAATGTGCCAGGAAACACACATGATCCACATCACCATAAGTTAACAATTTACCTTTGAACACCCAGCCTGATGGCTTTCTTGTGGCTGGGAGTGTTCATCCGATTACATCTCAAGGCTGCTGTCAAAGGCACGCTGCAGCTCTGGCCTCCTGGTTAGGGCGAAGCTGAGCTTGTCTGGCCCATGTGCCAAGAGCTGACATAAGGTTATCACTATCCAGGAAAATGTCTTCCCTGGTTGGAAGAGGAGGTTAAGGAGAGGAAAGAAATGGAGTTTATTGGGACAAGTCTTATCTTCCTTTTGAACACAGCATAGTACCTGGGCAAAAGAAGGAATGATCAACCCTCTCTTCTTTCCACTTCCCTTCCCCTCCAAAGCTTTCCCTCACCTTTCTCATTATTGGAGATTAGCATTTTCCCAGGGTATGTGACTTGGGTGAATGGTATAATGCAAAGAAAACTTTCATTCAAAGTTCAGATTCGTCATTTACTAGCTGTGAGATCTTCCCTCTTCTGAACTTCAGTTTCCCTATCTGCAAAATCGAAGGGTTAGACTAGATAATCTCAGATCCCACCTGGTGTAAAGATTCTGCGATTATAAATGAGTGAATCTATTTGAGTACTAGGAGAGAGAAATTCTCTCAGACTGTGTGCTCTCAACTCTCTGCCAAAGGCTTGGATGCCATCTAATTACATGGATTAGAGAGGAATTCCCAAGATGAGATTAATTAATTATATCATTAACAGATTTAGAATCAGGAACAAAATCAGAGCTGGACATCCAAGCTTGTTAAATTTATTATACTTTAAGTAGCTTACAATCTAGTCAAGACTATAAGAGTCAGCTAAGTAGCACAGTGGAAAGAGAACTGGACCTGGAGTCAGGAAGGCTTGAGTTCAAATACTTCCTCAGAGATTTACTATCTGTGTGACCATAGGCAAGTCACTTAGCCCTCTGTCTGCCTCTTTTTACTCATCTATGAACTGGGGCTATTATCCCCTTCACTCAGGGCTGTTATGTTGCCAGAAGGAATAATATTACTGTCAAGTCATTTTTTAGTCACATCTTACTCTTCACAGTCCCATTTGGGGTTTCCTTCACAAAGATATTGGAATAATTTGCTCTTTCCTTCTCCAGCTCATTTTACAGATGAAGAATTGAGTCACACAGGGTTAAGTGACTTATTCAAAGTCACATAGTTAGTGAATGTCTGAGGTCAGATTTGAATCAACACTATGAGTCTTCATGTCTGCAGACTGATGCTCTATCCATTGCCCCATCATGATAATAATAGCTAACATTTGCATAGCACTTACTATTTGCCAGGCACTGTGCTGAGTATTTTATGAATATTATGTCATTGGATACCTACAACAACCCTGTGTATGTGGTTAGATGCTAGTATTTGAACTCAGTTCTTCCCGACTCCAGACCTAGTATTCTATACATTGTGCTGCCTAGCTCCCTCTGTACACATATATTGATTATAAGCAAACAAAATTCATAAGGCTTGCTTTGCAAAGCTTGACGTTCTAGATAAAAGTTAGCTATTATCAGTAGAGCTTCAGACAGTGCTATATATGAGGATCAGTTAAGGAATGAGAGATGTTTAGCCTGAAGAAGCAGTTTGGAAAGGACATAATGGCTCTATTCAAGTATTTGCTGGGCTCCGTGGAAGAAGGTTAAGAGTAGTTCTAAAACCTTGGGTCCTAAGATCAGAATTAAGTATAATGGATGGAGAAACAGATTGAGGCTCAATATAAGAACAAAACTTCCTAATTGTTAGAGCTGTTCCAAAGTAGAATAGCAATGGTATAACTGGAAGGGAATTACTGAAAGTTATTTGGAAGTCTGATGACTAACTAATTGTTGATTGCTGCAAAGGGAAATTTTTGATAATTTTGGAAGAGAAAATCAGTCAAGTAATAAATATGTAATAAGTGCCTAGCAAATATCAGAAACTCTGGTAAGTTCTGGGCTAACCTCTGTCTCTGTCTCTGTCTCTGTGTCTCTCCATCTCTCTCTCTCTTCTCTCTCTCTCTCTCTCTCTTTCTCTCTCTCTCTCTCTCTCTCTTTCTCTCTATCTCTCTGTCTCTCTCTGTCTCCCTCTCTGTCTCTGTCTGTCTCTATCTGTCTGTCTGTCTGTCTGTCTCTCTGTCTGTCTCTGTCTCTCTCTCTCTGTCTCTGTCTGTCTCTGTCTGTCTCTATCTGTCTGTCTGTCTGTCTGTCTCTCTGTCTATCTCTGTCTGTCTGTCTGTCTCTCTCACACACACACACATAACTCAAAAAAAAAAAAAACAGACAGTTCCTGCCCTCAAGGAGTTTGCAATCTATTGTGAAAAGATAATGTACAAAAGGAAGCTGAAAGGGGAGGAAAAGGAGGGTGGGAAGTAGGGAAGAGGGCACTTTCTGAAGGAGGAATGGTAGGGAGTTTCAAAGAATTCTAGAAGTAATGGAGCTTGTGGCAAATGCAGATAATGACTATGTAGAGCCTTCCTCTTAGAGGAGCTGAGTTCAAATCCTATCTCAGACCTAATTGAACTTGGATGAGCCACAACCATCTAGGCCACAGTTTCCTCATATCTAAAATGAGAAGAGGAGAAAAGCTGGCTTCTGAAGTCCCTTCCAGCAAGACTTCTATGAGCAGAGGTAGTCTGATACATTAGAATGAGCACTGGTCCTTGGTCTCATGAATCCTGGTTTCACATTTCCTGACACTGATACTAAGTGGCTATGGGTCCTTTTTAAGCATCACTTTCCTCATTTATAACTTGAAAAGTTTGGACTAGAAAATGTCTAAGATATAAACTGCCTCTAAAATATATTAATTCTAGGGAGAAAATACTTTTGGGGTAGTGAGGAAAATACTTCATTTAGAGTTTCTTTGCTGATAATTCTCAAATCTTCTCTCCTGCCGCAGCCTGTTGACCTATAGTCTCACATCTCTAATTCCTATTACACTTTAAACCCAACAGATCTAAAATCAAACTCCTTATTTTCTTCCCTAAACCTTACTCCCTTCCAAACTTTCCTTTTTCTGTTTTCTAATATTTTTAATGTGAAAATTGTAATATTTATTTTTTTCCAACTATATGTAAAAACATTCTTCCAAACTTTCCTGTTACTGTCAAGGACACCCCAGGTTACATAGACTAGGTGTCATTTTTGGTTTACACGTTGTCTTTTTCCAATCCCATTCACTCTGTTACCAAGGCTTGATGATATCAACTTTATAAAATCTCTCAGGATACATCCCTTGTCTCTTCTGATATTACCAACAGCCTGAAGCAGGCCCTTATCTCCTCACAATTGTCCATAGCTTCTTGATTGGTCTCCAATCTCTCTTTCATTTACCCAACAATGTGATTTCTCTAAAATTCATTCCCCTACTCAGTAAACTCCAGTGGCTCATTATCACCTCTAGGACTCAATATGAAATCCTCTGATATCCAGAGATTTTTATAATCTTGCACCCCACCAACATTCCAGTCTTCTTGTACCTTACACTCTATCGTGTAAGCTTCAGTCCAGCCATACCAGCCTTCTAGCTGTTCCTTGAACTGTCCATCTCTCAGCTCGGAGCAATTTCTCTGGCTATCTTCCATAGGCAGTGAAGTGCAAAGGACTGCTGGACTTAGCATCAGGAAACCTGGCTTTGCATATTACTTCTGACCTGTGTGGCCTTGGATAAATCATTGAATTTCTTCATCTGCCAAGGAACAAACTTGTATTAGATGTTTCCAACACCTCTGAATTTGCTAAATCTTAGATCTGATGATCTCGTAAAAATTCATTTGTCTATGGATTTCCTCATCCCTCCATTTAATGAGGGATTTGACTCTGGCTCAAAATCATAGTTATCTTTCACTGATTGTACTTTCACATCCCTTGTCATTCCCCTTTTAAACACTCACTTATCTAACTCTGAATAGATGTGAAAAATTTAACACTGGATTTTGTCCAGCATGCTAATTATGCCAATGTCAACAAATCCTTTAAAGACTATTCTGGTTGCTAAAGAAGAAAATGTTTGTATGTAGCTAATGAGATTGTATGTGTTTTCCACTATTCTCATGGAGATTTACTCATAGAATTATTGACGTTTAGAGCTGGAAATGATCTTAGACATTAATTGGGTACAGTCATTGTGTTTCAACCAGAAAGGCAGCATATCTTGGAAAGAAGATTAGATTTTCAATTAGGAGACCTGGGTTTGAATCATGGAATCACACATGTTTGGGGTTGTAAAAATTCTCAGAAACTAACTAATCAACCACATTGTTTTATAGGTGAAGAAACTGAAGCACAGTAAGATTAACTAATTTGTTCAAGGTTACACAGCTAGTACCAAAAGTTGTGTTTAAATCTAATTCTTATAACTCTAGAGACAGTACTTGGATCCCTTTACTATTACAAATTGTGTGACTATGGGCAAGTTATTTAACCTCTTTAAGTTTCAATTGTCTCATTTCTAAAATGGAAGAAATAACAATAATATAAGAGATCCATTGTAAAGAAAGAGATTTATAAACTATATGACACTGTAAAAATGTGAACTAGTATTTCTTTAGTGAAGAAAACCAAAGGATTCCATTTTTGTAGTTAATTGTGCATATGATTATAGAAGAAAGTTAACCTGGAGCAGGAAAGAGTATGCCTGGTGCAAGCAGCATGAAATCCATTTGCTCAGCTGAGGAAAAGGGGACATGAGGAGAGGAGGTAGACCAGAGGAAGAGGAAGACACTCACCCAAACTACATTTAAAAACTTCTTATTTTAATTACTTTTGGAACTGGCAACTAAGCTCTTTTATTTCTATGCTCCTGAAGAACTACAAGTGTCATCAATCCTTTCAATATTAGTCATCCACAGGCAAAGCCCTGGTGCCAGTGCCTGGTTTTAACTCTTTCTATGATTCAAGCATCTCAATGGCCTTTCTGTTAAATGATCTTTCTCTCTGGAACTTTGAGATCACACTTATAAAACATTTATATCTAACATTTGCATGCAACATTTCTTTCAAGATATTTTCCCCATTGGAGTATCAAATGAAGCACTTTTTTTTCAGTCTTCAAATCTTCTTATGATACAAACACCAAAAAAATTTTTTATCTAGTAAAAATATGGAAATTTAGTCTGTGAAGGATTACAAGTGCAATGTGTACTCTAAGGCTTTTTACTTCGATGTTTTATATGTCTCATTTTTTAGATCTATTAAAAAATTAATCTTTCCTTCTGGCAAATCTAGGTCTTTTTTTTCTTGGTAATTATTAATGTATATATCACAAGGAAAGGTAACTGGAAACTCCCACTTTTGGCCATCTGTATGCATATAAAAACTCCTGATTGGAAATTCCAAAGTAAGGAGCACAACCCAACAGGCTCCAATGTGGTACTTTTAGAACTTGTAATTTCTTTTGTTATTAGATTTTTATCAATATTTATTATTTTTACATTATCTCACTTCCAAACATATCTTTCCCACCTTCAGAATTATCCATTATAACTAAAAAAAAGAGATGGTGCAGAAAGCACAAAGGAGTTTGTCAAAATTAACCAACATAATAACTAAGTCTTATAGTTTTTAATAACATCTTCTGCAGTACCTTTACTTTGCAAAGAAAGAAGGGAGGTAACATTCTCAAACTTCTTCTTTAGGGCTAATTTTGGTTATTATAATTATTCAACATTTCACTTTTTTGTTTCTATTACTGTAGTAATTATATATTGTGTTTTCTCAATTTTTCTTATTTTTGTTATGCAACAGTTAATTCAAGTCTTTGCTTCTCTGAATTCTTTATATTCATCAGAGCTTGTAGTGAAGTAATAATCCATTATATTCACATAATACGATTTGTTTAGCCACTCCCTGTTGGATGACCATCTATTTTGTTTTCAATTCTACAAAAAAAAAGGAAAGTGAGTTACCTGTACTCCTTTAAAATGAATGTTTTCAATAAAACGGATGATTACTGGAATTGTGACAAGACTAGTGTGAAAAACATATGGGACAAACAATTAGACATTTATTGGGAAAAAAAAACCTTTGATTTAGGTATCAAAGGTATCCTGCAGCAAGATCACGATTGCTTAAAGAGATTGTTAAATGTTTAGTGTGGGCAGTTATACCTGGGATATTAGTAGATGCTATAAATCTGGGTTTTGTTTATTATTTTGTTAATTATCTAAACTTAAAAAGATGATGTAGAAAATCTTAATAGTGTATATTTAACTTAGAAGTATAGGGTGGATACATTGTTTTTTTGTTGTTGTTGTTGTTGTTGTTGTTATTTGAGAGAGAGCTGGTTGTTAAATGTTTTCCAGCAGGTGATTTCTAGTTCTATGACAATGGGTAAATTTTTTTGATATGACTCAGTTCCCACCTCAATAAACTAAATAGTTTAATTTATTGGGTATTCTGTGATTTTACATTTTGAACATTAACAGTCTCTATCATCCCAGCAAATGGGCTGAGGAGCACCAATATCTAAATGTGAAGTTGATAGAAATTGTGTAGCTATAAATTGAAAAAAAAAGCAAAGTCAAACCTCACTTCTTATAACTAGAACTCTAGGTGAGAAAGGTATCTCAATTTATGATGGTAAAGCTATTAAGAGCCACCTGGAATGATCCTCTACTGGGTCCTAAAACAACTTAGAATGATACATGGAGTAGCTGAGATTTACCCAAATGTACTGACTTTAGGATCAAAGAATCTGGATTTAAATCTCTCTGAAAATTATTACCTGTATGACTTTGGGTAAGGAAAAAAAATCCTCTTTGTGCTTCAGTTTCCCCTCACTATGTAAAGAAGGTATTGGACTAAATGGCCTCTAAAATCATTTTCATCTCTAAATCAGTTACTGTATGATGCTATGATCTGAAAGAAGTCAGCATGATATGGGAAAAACCCTGACTCTAATTCCACAGAAACTGGGTTCAGATTCTGGCTTTGCTGTTTACTAACTGCATGGTCTTGCATAAGGTATATCACCTGTTTGAGTTACTGTTCTTTATCTGTAAAATAAATGGCTTGCTCCCTAAGATTTATCTCTTTGACTGTCTTCAAAGTCAAGGAGCCTTGACTTTGGCTACTAAGTTTACTCCGTGGGTTCTGGAATGAAAAAAGGTTAAACTGAAGATGATCATTGCCTTTGTAAATACAATTTTAGGATTTTTTAGATCTCATTTTGTTTTGTGCTATTTTTCTTTTCAGCTCTCCAGTACAGTTTTAAAACCTGAGAAAAGAGACAAGAAAAGTTATTTAAATATCCCAGGACAGATTTGAAAATTATGAATCAGGAGAAGCTAGGTGACACAGTGGATAGAGCACCAGCTTTAAAGTCAGGAGGACCTGAGTTCAAATTTAACTGCAGACATTTAATACTTCCCAACTGTGTGACCCTGGGCAACTCTCTTAACCCCAATTGCCTCAGCAGAAAAAAAAAAAAAGAAAAAAGAAAGAAAAAAGAAAATTATGGACCACCAGAGCCTGCATAGAAACATGTAACTATTCATCACAACATAAATTCTCATATACCATAGGGATGAGTATTTTTCAGCATTTAAGAAGATGTGCCTTTAGAAAGAATTATCTTATAAAGTGCTTTTCATTTCACTGTCCCCAGCTCCTTTGTTACACCCTAGACAGCTCCCTATCTTATCTGCTCCTACTTCTAGCTCTGTCTGATGGTGCCTTGGAAAGAGGGCAGGATTTGGAATCAGAGGATCTGGTTAAGGCACTTCATTTCTCTATTCATTTTCTTCATCTGTAAAAGTTAGTGGTTGAAGTATATGGCATCTGAGGTGGATTCTAGCTCTGAATCCATGATGATATTTTGTCAAATTAAAGGAAGGAAAGTTTGTAGAAATCTGGCCCATAAAATTAGGTTGATGTAGAAGACGTCAGTAGTTAGAGGTAAGGAGAGATTTAAACTCCCTTTAAACTAAGCTGGTCAAAACATGTGCAAAAATGGTTGTAGCAGCCCTTTTTGTAGTGATAAGGAACTTTAAATTAAATGGATGCCCATCAGTTGGACAATAGTAGAATAATTTATAGTATATGAACGTTATGGAATATCATTGGTCTATAAGAAATGGTCAGCAGGATAATTTCAGAGAAGCTGAAGAGACTTACATGAACATCAATTCTGATGGACTTGGTTTTTTTCAACAATGAGGTGATTCAGACCAATTCCAATAGTTTTGTGATGGAGAGAGCCACCTGCACCCAGAGAGAGGACTATGGGGGACATTTTCACTTGCTTTTTATTTTCTTTCTAATTTTTTTTCCTTTTTATCTTATTTTTCTTGTGCAGCATAATTGTAGAAATGTGTATAGAAGAACTTCACATTTGACATACTGGATTACTTGCCATCTAGGGGAGGGGTGGGGAGAAGGAGGGAGAAAAATTTGGAACATAAAATTCTGCAAGGGATATTGTTGAAAATTATCTTTAATTGTATTTTGAAAATAAAAGGCTATTATTAAAAAATAAACTAAGCTGGTCAGTGACAAGAAGAGAAAGAAGCAGAAAGGGTTTTGGGAATGTCTGACAGGAGCTGTTCTGAGTTTCCTAGGGCTACTTCCTGATATTCCTCTCTCTGTATGTGAGGCTGACCTTGCTCATGACTTTGACTTTGTCATTCATTAGCTTATCCCACTGAGAGTGGTTATGAAAAGACAGCTTCACGAGAATTTAAGCCTTCACAGGGACCTTAGAGATCTAACTCTGGCACACAGTAGATATTTAATAAATGCTTGCAGACTTTTATTGTTGTTGTTCAGCTGTTTCAAACATGTCTGTCTAATTCTTTATGACTCCATTTAGGGTTTTCTTGGCAGAGAGACTGTAGTGATCTATCAATTCCTTCTCCAGCTGATTTTATAGATGAGGAAACTGAGGCAAAAAGGGTTTAGGAGCTTGCCCGGGACGACACAGCTTAGTATCTGAGGCTAGATTTGAACTCAGGATGAGTGTGGTTGACTCTAGGATTAGCAGATGTGCATTGTGGCTTCCCCTAGCTGCCCTTGCCTTTACTCCATATTTTACAGATGAGGAAATTGAAAGATCAAGAGGGAAAGAATTTTATCCAAGCCTATGTAAGGGATAAGTGTAAGAGAACCATGATTTGAACTCAGTTCTTCTGACATCAAACACAGTGCTCTTTCCATCATACATAACATGCTGTCTCCTAAAAGGCTGCATCTGGCCATGGTTGCTGTGATATCTCTACACCAGAAGTCTCCCCTGAGACTAATTCGGTCTGACCTTCCTCAGGGAATTAGCAGGTCAGAATCTGCACCTGTGTCTTTCTTCTCCCTGGATCCCAGCAAAGCTAAATGAGCCTCATTGATGTTGACTCTGTTCCCCTCACCCCTCCATGCTTCTGATTCTCTCAGATTGGTTCTGGAATAATGTCTAGCTGACAGCCAGTGTGAAATTTAAAATGACCTCCTCACAACTGTGCTCTAAAAAGAGTGCTTTACGGAGCAAAGCAAGCATTTTCAATTATTCATGGGACCCTCTTCAAATGTGAATGCCAGTCTTCTTGGTGTCAGAGATTTTGCACCATTAGCCACATGATTATTAAGAGCCATTCCAGGAGCTGCTACCTCTGTGATGTCCGTGCTTTGCCAAGATGCCAGTGGGGAAAAGTATCAGGTTGCCCACTGGGGATTTGGAATGATCCCAGGAGCCACATGGCCCATCTCTGAGACTAAGGGCAATGAAGAGACTGCTCAGTTATTAAGCTTCTTCATCCTTAAACTTCTGTGCTAACGAGCTGAGACCTAAATACTGTAATGTTTATTTTAGCGAACGTACAAATCTGGTCTCTGAAGGATGAACATTAATAAAATATGCGCTCTAACTTTATGCAACAAGGAAAATATAGAATACATTTTCTATTCCCATTGATCCTCAGGCCACTGGCATCCCACCAACAATTGATTTAGCCATTTGATTAGTTTGGGGGAAAACATTATATTTTAATGGGGTATATATAATTCTAAGTTACTGCTTTGAAGTCAAACCAAATATTAAAATTACCTCTTTTTATGGATACTGCATAGCCATGAAGCTTTGTAATTACAGCCTGGGTTTTTTAAGTGATTTGAATAGGCTAAGTGATTTTTGCAAAGCTTGCTATGCTAGTAGGGTAACCTATATTCGAATTCATTCCTTTATCAGGATGAATCTAGCCTACACCCCTAATACCTCATCATACATAAACTCTCAGGTGTTCTATCTAGCTCCACTTTTACTCTCAGGATTCAAACCTGGGTTAAGCTGAGCAAAGACAGAGGGAAACATGAACAGAGTCCATTCTATCCAAAAACAAACATGCTCTCTGGACCACCAGTCCTTGTGAAAATTCCAACTCTTCACTCTAAGAACCTTTATTTCTTTCCATCGATCTTGCAGTTGTAACCTTCTAGATATGGTGTTTCCCCCTGGTAAGCACCCTTAATTCAGTAACTATCTTTTTTGTTACCTGTATGTCCAATACAATATAGTACTTGACATATAGTCAGTGCTTAATAAATATTTTTCCAATCATAAATCTGAAAGAGGAAGATATAGATGATGACTAACTAGGCAGACTTATAGATAGACTCTAAGATCCTAGAATTTATAGCTGTGAGGAATCAGAGTCCATCTAGTCTAATGTCCTCACATTGTAGAGGAGAAAAAATTAGATCCCCCATCACAAGACTAAGTCCAGAATCTTAGTTTCCTAATGATTACTTTGTGACCTATGCTGTAACCCACTATATCATATTTTAAATATCTCTACCACTGTAGTCTGTGGTAACTGAAATTCAAATTATTAGTCTCCTGAAGATTTCTAATATTATTAGATTGTTTTGTTTTCACTAAATCTTACTCTCATGTATTGGTTAGTAAAAGAAAAATACTAACCAGATAGGGCTGTTACTAAAAAGTCGTTGAATATTGTTTCAATCAAACAATAATTATTCACTGAAAACCAGTTTCTACTCAATCTTCTTCTGGGCCTCTCCTTTAATACCTCTATGATGTGTAATTTAATCTCTACTGGTAAAGATCCCAGCCCTCTTATGACTTTAGGAGGTGTCTTGAAAATTTTATCCCAACTTAATATAGTGCTTCTGTAAAAATTAGCTGAGCAACAGATACTAGTCTGCCATCAGGTCTACCCTTGAATCCTTGTCAATTTGGTGGAACTTAATGGAGCTTGAGCTTTCTTGGTAAAACTTTCAAAAATTTAAAGTCAAACCTATGCTATATCAAAGCACCATATCAGAGGAGGAATTTTGTGGAAGAGAGAGAAAATAGAGGTTTGGAACTAGAGAAGAAGAAGTTATAGTCTTTATTTATTTTTGAGAAATTGGGGAGATAAGAGATAATCCCTGACGATTAGTGAGAAGAAAATTTATGACCCAAAGTGTTCAAAACCAAACAGTTCACTTTTCTTATTCAGTAAAATGTAACTTCCTTGAGAACAGAACTTTTTTTTTTCATTTTGTGTTTGTATCTTTAAAATCTAGCAGAATTCCTTGCCCATCATGGATATTTATTAAATGCTTATTTGAAGCAGTTCATGGGGTAGCATGCTGAATTTGGAGTCATGAAAGCCTGAATTCAAATTCTGAATTAGACATGTAGGAGTCATGTGATCATGAGCAAATAACTAAATCTAAATTAGGGCCTCAGTTTATCTGTAAAATGAGGATAATATTAAGACCCATTAAGATCTATTCCACCAGGTTGTTGGGAGGATCAAAGGAGATAACTGAAGTAAAGTCCTTTGCAAAAATTATAGCATTATATAAAATGCTACTCATTATTATTCATTGGATTTTTATACCTGGTGTGATAATAGCTCCACAGGCCTTTCTCAGTGTTAGTCACTGGCTTCAGTAAATTTGTTTTGGCATGTCAATTTGCTTGTCTTTCAATTACATATGCTTGTGATTATTATTGTCTTCAACTAGTATTTATATCTTATTTTCTTTAACTTTTCCCTTTTAAGATAGTTTGTAGAACTAGATATACAACAACAAATTGGAGAAAGACAATTTCTAGCATCTTACGAGAAGAAAAGGAAAAAAGGAGAAATGATAGAGAAAAGCCTTCATAATCAAAATTATTTAGTATTAGTTTTAAGAAAAAGAAATATAGTACAGTAAAACAGACTAGATAATGAAGAATTTGAAACACATGAACTTGTGAATCCAGTTTGGAAAAACCCAAGAACATTAATAAGTTAAGGGAGAATTTCCTGTCAAGAATCACTATAACCACAAGCAAAAATGGCAGAAATTATGTTCAGATTGACAAATTACATGACATACCATAATATGTTCAGAGTGGACACACCATCTTCACCCCATTCTGAAACCTGGAAAGGGCAGGAATCCTGGAGCAAAAGAGGAACTTCCTTGTGACAATGAAGCAGCAGAGCTTCCCAGGTGGCTGCTGGTTTCTGTGTCCTGCAACACTATTCTAAAACTCCAAACAAACCCCCAAAGTCTGCTGCTCAGACCCAAACACCAGGAACTTGATGATTAGGGACAACAATCAGATTTTGCTCTGTTTCAGACTACTTTGAGAACATATTTTTTGTCCCTCCCTAAACTATTCATGAGACTTTGCACAAAGCATTCAATAGACTAAGAAAGCAAAAGCAAGACTAATACAGAAATTCCTTCTAGAAGTATTTAGATCCTGAGCTAAATCTCATTTGGAGAAAGACAATTTCTAGCATCTTACGAGAAGAAAAGAAAAAAAAGGAGAAATGATAGAGTCAGGAAGTAGGCTAGAAGATTGAGGAAATAAACAAAAAATCTCATCATATAAAGCTATTATGACTGTAAGGACACTAAACTCAAAAACCCAGAAAAAGAGAATGATTCCAAAATATCTGAAAGCAAAACCTTTGGGAACCAAAAAAAAAAATCCAGCTTGGACACAAATTCAATTAGAATTCCTGAAAGAGATGAAGCAAGAGGTTTTTTTAATATGAGTTTAAAAGTTTTTTATTTATGAAATGAGAGGGCTTAAGAAAAAAATTAGAACATAAATGAGTGCTATGGAAGAAAGAATTGGAAAGGAAATTAACAACTTGGCACAAGAAGTATATAACCTTGCCCAAGCAACAAACTCCATGAAGATCGTTAGATTGGACAAAATACAAATGAGGGACTCGGTTAGACAAGAAATACTCAAAGAAAGTTTAAAAACTTTTAAAAAAGAAAATAGAAGAAAATGTAAAGTATCTTATAGCAAAAAACCAACTGCTCAGAAAAACAGACCCAGGGAAAAGAATTAAAAAACCATTAGATTACTTGAAATCCATGACCAAAAAAATTGAGGAAAAGGAAAAAATAAAGAGCCTAAACATCATAGTTCAGGAAATAATAAAAGAAATCTTACTAGGTCTCTTAGAAAGTGGTAGAAATAGAATTCACTGGACACCCCCTGAAAGAAACCCCCAAATAAAAACTCCCGTGAACATCATGACCCAAATCTGTAGCTTTCAAGGCAAAGAAACAAATAATTCAAGTAGCCAGAAAGAAAGAATTCAAGCTACAATCAGCATCACATAGAAAGCCAATGATATAGGCTCACAGTCAATAATAACACAAGAAAAACCTGAGTATAATCCAATAGGGGAAAAAATGACTCTTTAGTGAAATAGAAAACTTTCAAGCATCCTTAAAGAAATGTCAGTGACATGTAAAAACTCTGAAGGGCAAACACAAGAGTCAAGAGAAAAATAAAAAAAGTAAACATGAACAATCATAATGGATTGAAAAGGTAAACTGTATACATTCTAATATGGGGAGATAATACATGTGCCTGTCTGAAATTTACAAGCATTAAAGGGTATTCTAATTAAATGGAAGGAGTGAGAATAGTTCTGTTAAATTTTGTTGTTGTTGTTAAACTTTAAAAAAAATGAGAAAGGGAAAGGAAATACATTTGTGGGGAGGGAAAAGAAGTTTAGGAGAAATTCTGTCATATAATTGGGATGTCAAATTAGAAGTCTCTACAAATAAAGGAGAAAGTGAGGACTAGAGTTTTTTATATTGCAACTTCACTGTCATCTAAACTGGTCAAAGGAGGGAAGAATTCACACATGCAAATTTAAGTAAAGAAATACATTTCACACAAGAAAATAGAAGGGAAAAGAGAAAAGGGGAAGTAGGTATTAGAGCAAGAGTAGATTAAAGAATTAATCTTAAACAAAATAAACTAAATAATAATATTTAAAATATTTATAGACATTTTTATAACAGCAAAGAATTGGAAACTGAGGGAGTTCCATTAATTGGAAAATGAATGAACAAATTATGTTATATAAATATGGTATAAGAAATGATGAAAGGGATAGTTTCAGAAAAACTTGGGAAGACTTGCATGAACTGATTCAGAATGAACTGAATCTGAAGATCAATTTTATAATAGCAATAGTATTGTGAAGATAAACAACTTTGAAACACTGATCAGCATAGTAAGTAGCCATGATTTTAGAGAATAATGAAACATGCTTCTTATGTGATAGAGAGGTAAAAGATTCAGGGTGCAAAACATAACACAGTTTTTGTTTTTTATTTTGGCTAATAGGGATTTTTATTTTTCTTTCTTCTTTAGCTGGAAATGATGAGAGGAAAATAATGTGCTTTTTCCCAATTAAAAAAAATTTAAAAAGATCAGAGAGGTTGGATTATGATTTTATTGATATCATTAACTCTAAGATGAAGAAATTCCCCTTAAATTCTCTTAAACAGAAAGGAAAAAAAAATAGAAGAGAAACTTAAGAGAAGAATTCATAACTTCCAAGGGGTAGAGGGAGCCATAAAATAAAAAAAAAGTTAATTGCAATTGCATGAAATTGAAAAAAAAAGATTTCACTAATAAAACAATGCAACTAGGATTATTTGGGAAATTATGTATAGGGGAATTTTTTTGCATTAGTTATTTCTGATAATCTGATAAGGAAGATAGGAGGGCACTTACATAAATATTTGCCCCAAGCCACTTCCCAATGGACAACTAGTAAAAGAACATAAACAAATAATTCCCAAAATGAATTCAAGCTATTAACAAATGAATGATTACTTCCAATCACTAATAATTAATAAACTACAAATGAAATCAATTTTAGGGTTTTACCTCAGGGTCCAAGATGATAAGAGATAGGAATAGTCAATGTTGGAAGAATTTTAGATAGATAGGAAGGCTAATATACTCTTGATAATATTGTGAGTTAGTACAATGATTCTAAATAAGCAATGAGGAATGGTACCAAGACTAAAATTTCCATATCCTTTGATGTAGAGAACCCAATACTTTTGCTGTTATTCAATTGTTTAAGTCATGTCAATCTAAGGGGAGAGCCTGACTTTTGTGAGCCCATTTTGCAGTTCTCTTGGAAAGAATGGAATGACTTTCCATTTCCTTCTCCATCTCATTTTATAAATGAAAAACTGAGGCAAAGGATTTTAAGTGACTTTCCCAGGTCCTATAGCTACTAAGTGTCTGAGACCATATCTTAACTCAGGAGGAAGAGTCTTTCTGAATGCAGGCTCAACACTCAATTCACTACACCACCTCGTTGTCCCAACATCATTCTAGGTATATGCTACAAGAAGGTCAAAAAAGGGAAAAAAAGTCCAATCTATAATGACATTTATAGAAGAACTTTTTTGTAGTAGAAACCAAAAGTAAAATAGATTTACTTGTCAATCAGAGAATAGTTAAACAATTTGTGGTGGTATATAGTTTAATGAGATATTGCCTTATAAGAAACAAAATGATAACCATAGGGAGGCATAGGAAGATGCAGACAAATTGACACAAGGTAAGAAAAACCAGGAAACTAATATTTACAGCAATGTGAAAGAAAATAACAGCAATAACGAGTGAAAAAGAATGTTGTCTAATTATAGATAAAGAAGCTTAGCATCCAAGGAAGAGATATGAAAATGTATCGCTGTCCCTTCTTTGCAGAGATGGGTGACTGTGAAATACTATATATATGGTGTCAGACTCAGTAAATGCATTGGTTAGTTTTGCTTAACTATCCCCTCCCTTTTTTCCTGTTTAATTGTCAGTTTTAGTTATTGCTTTCTCGTGGGATATATACATATATATATATACATACATACATATATATACACACATATATATTGGGAAATGGAAATGACATAAAAAACAAACTATTTCTAAAAGAGAAAAATCTCCTTTCCCTTTTAGATCTCTGTTTCCATGTTAGCCCTAAGTTCAAAGCTTTGAACATAATGGTTATTCAGTGAAATATTTTTTGATTCACTTTTTTTGTGTGTGAAAGATAAGCTCATTAAATTAATTTAATTAATAAAATAATGGCTCCTAGAGACAAGGATGCAATGGAGGTTTTCTCTGCACTTCAATAATGCTTTTGATATTTATCTCTTACACAAGTCAGAAAGATGTTAATCTATACCAAACTATTTATTGAGGGATGGCACAATTGGCTTAAGAACTCAATCTAAGGGGAGAGCCATAAACCTTAGGCGACTTATCAATCAAATTTATTCCACTGGGGTCAATCTTGAATTCCATACTGTTATTTAATATCTTTATGTATGTTTAACATGGTATAACCTAGAGCAAAAAAATCAATCAACCACACCTTATGATAGGATTGGAGGAACATTGATTAAGATCTGGAAAGTTCACCTTAGAAGCTACCTTATCCGACCTTCTCACTTTACCAATGGAAGCTGAGACACAGAGTTATTCAGTGCCTTGGCCATGGAAACAGAAATAGTGACAGAACCAAGATTTTATCCCAGGCTATTTGACTCCAAACTCAGTGCTTTTTCCATTATACTATATTGTCTCATAATCCATTCAACAATTTCATCATCCTTTACATAGCATTATGGAATCTTGGATCTGGAAGCAATCTCATTGATTGCTTCAACCCCTTCAGTTTACAAATGAAATATCTGAAGTCCAGAGGTTTTCAAAGAAATATGATTTCTGTCATGTAGCACATCTCCCCTATCATCTCCAACCAGGAGGAGATATATTAGTCTAGCTGCTCAGTACAGGGGGACAGAGTCTCAAGCCATTGTTTTCTTATGGAGTTAAGTAAACTGATCAGTGATGGCAAACTCAACTGCTCCTCCTCTGAACTGCTCTATTCCTGGGGCTCCTGGTGGAGAATCATCTGGACTTTGTGCCCTCAGCTCTTCTCTCTTAAGCTTCTGAGTTGTCAAGGGGGCCAGAAGATTAATTGCTCTTTCCTGTCTTCTCCCTCTCAAGGAAATGGCTCCATTAACCCCCTTAGGTCCCAAGGGCACCATTAAGCACCTTGTAGTTATGATTTATTAGATGGTGCATGCCCTAAGGACCCGAAGGGGTTAATGTCCTTGGCAAAGTGCTTCACTTACCTCAGAGGACTCCCTGGGGTGGGTCTGCTCAGTCATTCTCCCAAAGGGCTAAGAATCTCAGAGAGCAAGTTAGGGACTACTCAGAGATGTCACTTTGACCTCTGTGTGAGCTGAGGGAAGGGCAAAGTGCAGAGAGGTCCAGTGGCTGGCTGTTAAGTAGACTAGGTTGACCCAAGACTCAGGATTAAGCTCTCCCTAGATCTCTCTGATTAGCAGCTAGAACTGACCCTCTGTCTTTCATTTCTTTACTCCTGTTTCCTTTAAGGAAAACTGCCGTCCACAGCTTCATGACTTGGATCATATACCTTTTAACAGAATGACTTTTATCCTCATTCAGATACATATTGTATTGGCTGAGAAACATCAAAGGGACCATGTCGTTACATATTCTATTTCTGAGAGGAGAAAAGCAGCTTCTTTCTTTATTAACATGGCAAATGTTGACTCTTGTAATGAAAAATGCACAAACGCGAGGCCATTTTTGATGAATAGGTAATAGAACAGCCCTGAATGAGTGAGAATTAATTTCCCTTCAGTGTGTCTGCCATGCAGGAGGTTTGGGAGCCATGGCCAAGGCAAAGGCCGCAGAGTTGTAGTGTCCAGTCTCCTAATGACACCTGGTCAATCACAGTGACCTGACCCCCTCAGGGCCAGCAAAGTTTGAAAATCTACAGTGAGAGAGGAAGGGAAACTGTCATTACTCCATTACTGATAAATGAGGAACAGAGAAATGACACAAGTCTAGAGTTAGCTCACTGGGATTTAAATTTCAACCCTTCTTACTACCACTTCAGTCATTGCATTTGGTTTATCCTTAGTGGAGGGGATTATTCACCTTTGTTTACTTAAAACTTACTTTATAAATATAGATATTGAGACCATAGGATCATAGATTTAAAGCTGGAATGGACTGTTGAGGCTATTTATGTGATCTTTCTCATTTATAGGTGAGGAAACTAAGACCCAGAGTAATCAGCCAGCTTGTCTACAGCCACATCGGCAATAGGATACAGAAGCAGTTTTTGAAGCCAGAGCTTCTTGACTCCAAACCCAAAACCCTTTCTGTTTAGCCACTTAAATCTTACTCTACTTCCCTTATGTTTTCTCCCATTCACATTGTTAGCTTCTCAGTGTCCCTTTAACATGAGATGCTCATCTTTTTTTCTTTTTTTTTCCAGTCATGCAAAACTTATTTCCATATCAGACATTTTGAAAAGAAAACAGAAAGCAAAAGAAGAAAAGAAAAGAAAAGTGAAGAAAGTTTGAAAAATATGTTTCAATTATCATTCAGACTTTGTCATTTATTTCTCTGGAGGTGGATAGCATTTTTCATCATAAATTCTTCAGAAATGTCTTGGACTATTACATTGCTAAGTCATTCACAGTTGATCACCCCACAATATTGCTGTTGCTTTCCAGAAATGTTTGATCAGTTTACAACTTCACCAACAGCACATCAGTGCCACAATGTTTCTATATCCTCTCCAATTTTTGTAATTTTTTTTCTGTCAATCTGTGGGATGGTACCTCAGAGATATTGCATTTCTCTAATCAATAATGACTTAAAGAATTTTTACATAGCTATAGATATGATTTCTTCTTCTGAAAATTGCCTATGCATATCACTTGACCATTTATCAATTGGGGATTGATTTGCAATTTTTAAAATTTGATTTGTTCTCTATATATTTGAGGAATAAAGCTTTTATCAGAAAAAGCTTTAATCAGAAAAAAATTGCTAAATTTTTTTTTACAGTTATAATTACTAATATGTTTTTGTCCATCTTATTTTCCCCATTTATTCTTCTCTCCCTCTTTTAAAAACAACTGTCTCTCCGCAAAAGTATTTTGCTTCTGACCATTGCTTTCCTGCAGAGTAAGATAGATCTTTATTCCCAATTGATTGTCTAAGTTATTCTCTATTTGAGTCAATTCCAAATGACAGTAATGTTCAAGTGTTGTCTGCTATCACTTCCCCCACTTATTTTCCCCTCCATTGTAAAAGCTTTTTCATGCCTCTTTTATGTGAGATAATTTACTTCTCCCTCTTCTCCTCTCCTATCTCATCCCTCTTTTTCATCCCTTTATTTTTTTAATAAATATTATCCCCTCCCAGTCAAGTCACATTTGTACCTTCTGTCTCTGAATACTCCTTCTAACTTCCATAATAATGCTAAAGTTCTTAGCAGTTAAAAGTATCATCTTCTCACGTAGGAATGTAAGCTGTTTAACTTTATTGAATCCCTTATTGTTTCCCTTTCTTGTTTTCCTTTTAATATTTTTCTTGAGTCTTGTATTTGAAAGTTACATTTTCTATTCTGGTCTTTTCATCAGAAATGCTTGAAAATCCTGTATTTTAATAAATTTTCCATTTTCCACGCTGTGGAATTCACTTTTACTGGGAAGGTGAGTTTTGTTTGTAATCCTAGCTCCTTTTTCTTCCAGATTATTGTATTCCAAGCTCTTCAATACTTTAGGATGGAAACATCTAAATCTTGTGTTATTCTGATCGTAGTTTCATGATATATAAGTTGTTTCTTTCCGGCTGCTTGCAATAGTTTTCCCTTGAGATGGGAACTCTGCAATTTGGTTATAATATTCCTGGGAGTTTTTATTTGAAGATCTCTTTTAGTGAAGATTAGTGGAGTTTTAAAAATTTCTATTTTATCCTCTGGTTTTAGGATATCAGAACATTTTTCTTTGATAATTTCTTGAAATATGCTCTTTTTAAGATCATGGCTTTTAGGTACTCCAATAATTCTCAAATTATCTCTCTTGGATCTATTTTTCAAGTCAGTTGTTTTCCTATATATTACATAAAGCATCAAAAAACAATTAAAAATCAAAAGAATGAAAAAATAGAAAAATGTGAAATATTTTTCTATTTTTTCATTCTTTTGATTTTTAATTGTTTTTTGATGCTTTATGTAATCATGAATTTTTACTTGCCCAACTCTAATTTTTAAGAGGTTATTTTCTTCAGTGAGCTTGTACTTATTTTCCATTTGACCAATTCTATTTTTAAGAATGTTTCCTTTAATGAATTTTTGTAGCAATTTTGACTTTTTTGTCTTCTTCTTTGTGTTTTGATCTTTTGTCATCCTAATAACTTTCTATGACCAGAGTCCTTTTCTTGTTATTGTTTGCTTATTTTTCTAATCTATTTCTTGACTTTTGATTTTATGTTAAAATTGTCTTTATGTTAAAATTATGTTAAAAAAATGTCTGTTCCTGAGATGGAGTGGGCACTGTCCCACTGTCAAGGTTCCTTTTGTGCAGCTGTTTTCAGAAGTAGTTCTGAAGTAAGTTTAAGTTCTTCCAAGGTGAAATGATCTAAGGATAGGTGTGGTCTCTGTTCTCTTCATCAGTGATCTGGTCTGTAAGTTACCACAATACTTTTTTTCTGTCCAGGAATTATGATCAGGGTCTCCCTTTCCCTGGAGACACACACTCTAGTGTGCTAGTGCTTCTCCTCACCTGGGATTGTGACCTAGAAGCATTTATTGATGATGCAATGGGGTTCTGCCTCCCAGTGCCAGAAAAGGGTCCTCTGTAATTTCCCTCTGTCCAACCTTCTTGCCAACTTTGGGCTGAGAGCTCCAGAAGCCATTGCTGAGTCAGTTGCTCCTAAGGCTTGCAGCTAACTTGCACTGGGAGTGGTCTGAGATTGGCTACCTTGAGTAAATGCTGGGGAGTTGCTCCTGATTGCTGCAGTGGTCTGCACTGTACTGTACTCCATTTTCACTCCAGTGAGAAGACCTTTCCTGTTGACTATTTGAGTTGGATTGGGCTGGAACATTGTTTCTATCACTTTCTTTGTTGATTCTGCCACTCCAGAATTGATTTTGAGATGTTATGTTAAAGCTGTTTTGGAAGGGAATTTTGTAGAGTTCAAGTGAGTCCCTCCCTTTCCTCTGTCATCTTGGCTCTGCCTATCAATAACATCAAGATGTTTCTCTTTCTAAGAGTACCCAACATCCTGTTTTTCTGCTTAAACAAATCTTACCAATTCTTCATAGGCCCACTGAAGTTCTGGCTCTTCTATAAAGTTTTCTCTTAAATGCAGGTCAGGCTTCAAATCCTGTTCTGAACTGCAGCAATTACAGTGTATTCTCCACAATCCAGAGCCAATAGTACTAAGTATATATCCCAAAGAGGTCATCAACTTTAAAAAGAAAAGCTCCATATCTGCCAGCATACTTATAGCAGCATGTTTTATGGTAGTGAAAAAAAATGAAAACAAAAAAGATTTTTGGTAATTCTGGAATGGTTAAAGAAATTGTGGAATGTGGTTGTAATGGAATATTGTTGTGCTGTAAGAAATAATGAATGTCATGAATACTGAGAAACATGGAAAGTCTTCATGAATTAATGTAAAATAAAGTAAGCAGAGCCAAGAAAAAAATAAACAAAACGACTACAACAACATAAAACTTTAAATGAAATGACCAGCCACTATAAAATAATTTTTAAAGGATGAATGTTGCAAATTTACAAAGATTGAACTTGGCCTTAAAGTAAAATTATGGGAAGACACTTTCCCTCACTTCTCTGTAAAGAAGAGAGTGGGAATGTGGTCCATGAGTGGAATACTGCATATAATATCAGATTTTTTGGATGTATTAATTAATTCTGCTGTATTTCTTTTAGCTCTTCTTTTTCTTTTTTTATTTCTTCTCTCTTTTTTTAAATCTGTTATACGAGATAGCTTCTTTGCAGGAAGGAGGAGGAAATGTCTATGATTTACAAACAAGACAAATCAACAAGTAAATATTCTTAAAATCTTTACCCCATAACCTAACATTACCTTATAGAGTCCTCATGTGGGTTAATTTATTTTTATCTTATCCAAATATACTGTAAAGCCAAATATACTGTAATCCCACAAATGCAGTGACTATAACTTATATTGCTTTTCTTTTCCGCAGTATTCTACAAATGCTTGTTCAGTTTAGCAAAGAGCTAAGTCCTAGTTCTGGGTTTCATTGTGTAGTCTCAGAAAATTAATCTCAGGGTTGGAGCAAATCTTAGAGGCCATTTGGCTCAATCTGTAGCTAAGCAGAAATTCTCTCTACAATAGCCTTATGTAGACCTTTAGTGAGGTTCACTACCTCTTAAAGCAACCCATTGTATGGATTGTCCTGGTTCTTGGCAATTCCACTAGGGCAAGAAGAACAAGCTTGATCCTTCTCCCACCTGGTAGCCCTTTAAATACTTGAAGATTGCTACCATATTGACTATGTTCTGAGTCTTCCATTTCCAGATGAGATCTTGGGCACAGTCATGTGATGTCTCTGGACCTCAGTTTCTCTATGTATAAAAAAGGAAGGGACGTTGGAATACTCTTTGATCTCAGAGGCCCCTTTTACCTCCAACAGTAGATAGCTCCCCACATAATGAAGTTTAGGTATTTTGTGTAAATAGCAATTCCTGCCACTAATTTTTACTCTTTAGGAGAATGTTAGTGACATAGTCACTGCTATCAAGTTCACCAATTATGACTTTCTCCTGGTGAGACATGACTATCAGACTGCTTTTCCAGTCTTTCATTTTCCCAGCCCTGGTTCCATGTATATCTCACTGTATTTAGTCATAGCCGGCTTTCTCTCCTTCCTCCAGATATGGTGAACCCTTATTTTAGCCTTCCAAAGCAAGGGCATGGGAGTGATTTAGTTTTATTTTTTTTTTAAGTTACATCCTGGCTACAGAACCAAGATCATTCTCTTGACCCTAATCCATCTCTTCTTCTGAGCATGTAAGCCTGAGTCAAAATCTAAAAATAAAGAGCATTCTTTAATGGGTTTGTGTATCAGCTCTTCAAACACTCGTAGTTGTCTCCACCAAATACTGTTCCCTTTTGTCATGCCTTAGAAATAGTTTATTCCTATGATTTCTCTGAGGGGATGGTAGCCTTGGGGTCCTCTTCCATTCCTCTGTGACTGGACAAAACTGGTTTTTGATAGGTAAATCTTTGTGCTCTGGGTTTGATTCCTTTTGTTTTATTTTTTTCTTCCTTCCTTCCCCTCCCTCCTCCCTCTCTCTGCCAGGTCCTTGGCAACATGATAAAAGTTGTCATCAAAGCCCTTTCTGGCTCAATCCCTTCTCATTTCCTATTGTTCTATGCTCTGAACTTCCTGTCAGGAGGAACACATCTGATAATAACTTTGTTCATACTGAGGTGTCAGGGACTTCATATGTTCCCCTTCTAGTAGTATTTCCCAAGAGGAGTCTGAAGTAGGTCATGTTTGAACCAAAGAAATGATTTTCTAATGGTAGAGTTTTAGATCATTCTGTTTATTTATGTTTGTGCGTGTGTGAAAAAGACAGTAAGAGATAGAGACAGAGAAAAACGGAGATACAGAGATATTGAGAAAGTGTAGGGGAATACAAGGTTCTTCTCAGCTTACACATAATCTGCTGGCCATGCACAGGGCCAGTTCTTACAGAGTTGACTCTGATTTCCACAGAAAAGGGCAATAATGCTGTCCCAATTCTTTTCCTGACCTGATAGTAACATTTGATTTAACTCTGCTCTTGAAGAATCTAAGCTTGCCAGCAGGAAGGTAGAGAAATGTATTCTCTGGAGATCCCTGGGAGTTCATGCAGCACCTCAGATGCTGCATGCACCAGATGACTGAGATAATTCTGGGACATCATTTATTCATGACGTTTTTATTTGGGCTCCAAATACAAAGGTCCAATTTCCCCTCATCTCTCCTTTTGTGCATATGCCTCTCGTTCTTTCCCTCTCCAATATTTGTTACAGTTGCATTTTTCAAACCATTTACTGTCTGGAGGGTAAGTGGAGTGACACTGATCATAATGGGCAAATAAATGTGAAATAAGCTCGTCAGCTCAAGTGGAATGAATTACTGTCTCTAGTAAAAGAAGGCAGTGGGAACAGCTGCCCTGGGAGCTGCGAGAGACTCGAGCAGGTACTGCTATTGAGTGGCTGGGATAACACTTACTATGATTTATCAAAGACCACTTGAAAGCACTTCTGAGGCATTAAATAGGAATGAAAAGAGGCTTTACTGGCACCGGGACTCTGCCAGAGCAAAGTGATTAGGAGGTTCAGAAGCTTGACCTTTCTGTGCTGCTTTGGAACAAGAGAATCCAGAAATCTTCAAAGGTAAGAGGTGGCTGAGCAGAGAGATTCAGTGATTCCTACTGAGAAATGGTCCAGACAGAAAACTTTGGTGGAGGGACTAGAGGTGGGAAGGATGATCCATTGTACCATGGAAGAAATGGACATGAGAATGCCAAGTATTGTAGTTTCACAAATAATGATTTTTTTTTGGGGGGTGAATCACTAAGAAAGACATCTCTGGTCATAGAGATAGTCGTCTCATTAGTTTGATGAGATGCCACAAGTTCCACCCTGAGTAGGTCATTCTACTTCAGGTGTGTTAAGTATAGCAGAGAAATCTGAGAGCAGGAAATAGCATCCCCCAAATTCCCCTGAAATTCCTAACAGGTGTGTTTTTCTATCTCCATGCCACAGATAAGAAACTGAGAAAACTTCCCCAGAATCACTCTGCCAAATAATTCCAGAGTGGTCACCTCTTTTCTGCTCACTTTTTAAAAAAATCTGACTTGAAAGGATTTATTGATAGTGGTACATAAAAAAGGATATAAAATGTATGCCAATAGTTTTTGCTTGCCATGCAATTTCTCACACTTTTGTCATGGTCCTTTGGTTGTTGTTCTTTTTTCTCAAGGAGGACCAAAATGATATCACTATATTAGAGTTGAGTTACAGTGTGTCTGAGTGTGGCTAATCAGAGCAGTGTGAGCTTGGAATATTCTGCCATGGGTTGGAGACAAATAATCCCTATGAACATTACTTTAAAATTTTATTTATTTAATATTTTTCCCCATTTACATTCAAAATAATTGTTTTTTACATTTGTTTTTAAATTTTTTGAGTTCTAGATTCTTTCTCTTATCCCCATCTACAATTAAGAAACCACTTGTGAAGTTATGCAAACCATTTCCATAAAAATCAAGTTGTGAAAAAATAAAACATACATCTCCCACCCTAATCAAAATAAAAACCATTAAGAATTCAATCTGCATTCAGATACAATTAGTTCCTTCTCTACGTATGGATAGGATTTTTCATCACAAGTCCTTCAGAATAGCCATGTTTGTACTATTGAAAATAAGTCATTCACAATTGGTCATCCCAATTGTGATATTACTTTGTATACAGTACATTTCACTTTGCTTGAGTTCATGGAAGACTTTCCAATGTTTTCTTTTTTCTGAGAGCATACTGCTCATCATTTCCCATCATAAATACACATTCCCCAATTGATGGGCATCCTCTCAATTTCCAATTTTTTTTGCCCTGAGAAGAGATTTTCTAGGAATATTTTTATAGTATTAAGTCATTTTTCTTTTTTTCCCCCCTACAATCTCTTTTGGAATTCATGGCAAGTAGTAGATAGGTCAAAGGATATGCATGAATTTATAGCCCTTTGAGCACAGATCATATTTTTGGATGATTTTTCAATTGGGGTATGACACTGATTTTGTACAAATTTGATTCAGTTCCCTCTATGTTTAAGAAATGAGGGCTTATCAGAGAAACTTGCTTTGAACTTCATTTTACAATTACTATTGTATTTCCCCCATTTTATTCTTTCTCCTTTCACCCTATCCCTTCTCAATAGTTTTTTTTTTTTTTTTACTGACCACTCCCTCCAATATGCCTTCTCTTTTATCACCCTCCCCCCTTCCCAGATCTCATTTTCTTCCTACTTTCCTGCAGGGTAAGATAGATTTCTGTACCCTTATTGAGTATGTATGTTATTTCCTCTTTGAGTCGATTCTGATGAAAGTAAGGCTCACTTTTATCCTCTTCTCCCCTTCTTCTCCTCCACTATAAAAGTTTTTTCTTGCTTCTTTTTTATGGCAATTAATTCGCACCATTCCACTTCTCCCTTTCCCTTTCTCTCAGTACATCCTCTCTTACCCCTTAATTTCATTATTAAAAAAAAGATATTGGTCCTTCATATTCAACTTACACCTGTGCCATATATATGTATGTATTTTTTCTAAACTGCCATAATAATGAGAAAGTTCTAATGAGTTACAAGTATCATCCTCCCATGCAGGAATGTAAATGGATAAACCTTATTAAGTCCCTTATGATATCACTTTCCTGATTACTTCTTTATACTTCTTCAGAGTTCTGTATTTGAAAATCAAATTTTCTATTCAGCTATTATCTTTTCATCACAAATGTTTGAAAATCCTCTATTTCATTGAATGACCATTCTTCCTTTGAAGAATTATATTCAGTTTTGCTGGGTAGGTGATTTTTGGTTGCAATCCTAACTCCATTACCCTCTCGAATATCATATTCCAAGCCCTCTGGTCCTTTAATGTAGAAGCTACTAAATCTTGTCTTCTCCTGACTGTAGCTCTACTATACTTGAATTGTTTCTTTTCTGGATGGTTGCAATATTTTCTCTTTGACCCAGGAGTTCCAGAATTTGGCTACAATATTCCTGGGAATTTTCATTTTGGGATCTCTTTCAGTAGGTGATCAGTAGATGCTTTCAATTTCTATTTTACTCTCTGGTCCCAGAATATTAGGAAAATTTTCCTTGATAATTTCTTGAAAGAATGATATCCAGGCTCTTTTTTTGATCATAACTTTTAGGTATACCAATAATTTTAAAATCATCTCTCCTATATTATCTCTTCCTGTCCTGGAAAATGTTCTACTCCACTTTTTTGGGCATTCTGACACTCTAAAATTTATTTAGAGTCATTATTTAAAGAACTTTGCCATCTTGGTTCCACCTCTTTCATAACTTTTAAAATTGATCTAGATTAAATTTAAATTAAGTTGAATTAAGTTGAGAAGCAGCTTTGTGATACAGTGAATATAGTACAGGATCTGTAGTCAGGAAGTGTTTAGTTGTTTTTTGGTCATGTTTGATTCTTTGAGGTTTTTTTGGCAAAGAGACTGGAGTGGTTTGCCACTTCATTTAACTCATTTGATAGATGAGGAAACTGAATTACACAAGATCAAATGACTTGTTCAGGGTTACACAGTAAATGTATGAGACCAGATTTTAATTCTGGGTGACTCTAACGGAATAATTTAATTTTTCTGTCTTCCTCAGTTTCTTCCCTCAATTGTAAAATAATGGTTATAATAGTATGTACCTCCCAGGATTGTGATGAGGTTCAAATGCTATAATAATTATAAAACCTTAAGCAGAGTACCTGGAACATAATAAGCACTATGTAAATGTGAGCTATTATTATTTAAGTTGAGGGTAGCCCTCATAGGCTCCAGTGAAAATTAATGAGCTTCATTATCCCAAAGAAGTGTACTATTAGAGGGAAGAACTCAGATGACTGAGATTGAGGTCTTGTTTCATGGCTAAGTAGTTATCAGACTTTGGGGAAATCACCTAAGATCTCAGAATAAGAAATGACCCCAGGAGGAATATAGTCCAATTTATACCAAAAATGAATTATCTCTGCAACAATCCCCAACAAATACTCATCTTATCTCTGTATGAATGATTCTTCAATGATGGCAAAATCCACTCCCTAGCCAAAGATAGGTTTCATTGTTAGTTCCATTTGGAAGATTTTCCTTATATTGAGCTGAAATCTGATTCACATCATCTCTCCCTGTCTCCACCCCATTATTCCTAGTTCTACTCCTTTGGTAAATCAGAGCAAATTTTATCTCTCTTTGTTATGACAAGTTCTTTAAAAACTTAAAGGCAGTTCTAAGATCTCTCATGTCTTTTCTTTTTTTTTTTGTTTTAAATTTCAGTAATTTTATTCATAACTTAAGAAATATAAAATGCATTTTGTAACAGTAGAATATTAAAAATAATCATGCATGAAACTTCAACTCTATTATATACAAATTTCTATTCCTTTTAAATATAAACTTATCATGTAACTTTTTTCTTTTTTTCTTCCCTTCCCCCCCCCCCAAGGGATGACTACCACTAGACACAAATGTGTGTGTGTGTATGTGTGTGTGTGTGTGTGTGTGTGTGTGTGTGTGTATAAAGCCATTCTATAGATACTTCTATTTTTCAGTTTTTGTTTTCTCTCTAGATACAGACATCTTTCTTCACATATCCTTTGTAGCTAATTTTTCTTGTCAAATGGTCCAATAGTCAAAATGGCTTATTCACTCTAAATTGTTCTTAAAACTATATTGTTACTGTATAAAATATTGTATTCTCTTGGTTTTGTTGTTCTACTGTGCTATAAGAAGAGATTGAATTTTTTTAGATTAAATAAACATTTCAAATTCTTTCATTTAATCCTTTTATACTATCATCTCAATCTCTCACTGTTGTTTTCTGTCCTTTCTATAGGTTCCAGTTTCCAAGTGGCCTTTTAAAAATGGGATGCCTAAAAAAGAACATGGTATTCCAGATGTTACTAGTACTTAACAAAGCAACACTGTGAACTCAGTTTGTACATTACTGCTTCTCAATGAAACCTAAAAAGACTTTATGGGTTTTTTATGGGTTTCTGTGTTATTTTTGACTACTGTATTACACAATAACTCACAATGCATTTGACATCCAATAAAGAATATTAATATTTTCCAAAAATTTTAGAGAAATTATTCACTTGTTTCTCATATTTTACTTGTCCATTTGCTTTATTGTATCCATGGCAGTACTTTGAATTGTCTACTATTAAATAACATGACTATTAATCAATTTGGCCTTTTATTATAGGAAACCAAGATTTTAAAATCCAGTCATCTTAAATATTATCTCTCTGAACATTTTATGATTTGTAAATTTCTATCAGTTATGCTCTAGTCTCAGTCACTAGTGACATCATGGACTTGAAAAGAACCAATAATAGCTCTTAGGATAAACCTTTCCAGGCTGACATGAACCCACTAATGGATGCTCTTTATGTTGTTGAGAGATGTTATCTAATCCAACTCTTTAATTTTATTTGTTTATAGTACATTTTATTGATGCCTATTTTATTTACATCAGTCATTTCAACCTACCCACTTTCCTACCCACCATGAACACTGAAGGATCTCTTATGAAAAAGAAAAATAATCAATTAAAAACACCCAATGCTATGACATTTGACAATAAATACAGTAGACTGTTGTAGTGATGCTTTATTCCTTTGCTATAAAGTGGGAATGTATATTTTATTTTCTCTTCCAAGGACTATTATTGGTTTTTCAGTTACTTAAAGTTCTACTTCTTTTTAGTGATATTTTCAATTATACTGTTGTAGTTCTGTCCTTGGTTTTATCTTTGTGTATTCAGGACCCAGCACAGTGTCTTATACAAAGAAGAGTTTTTTTTTTTTCATAGCTTCATTTTTATTTCTTCTCTCTAATCTCTCACATTCAATTAGTTGCTGTCTTGTCACTTTTTATCTTCACAATGAGTTTCTTGTTCATCTTCTCTTTGTTCATCCATTTAATTGTCAAATATTGTCATTTTTATTGAAGCTTTTTATTTTCAAAACATATGCAAGGATAATTTTTCACCATTGACCCTTACAAAATCTCATGTTCCAATTTTCTCCCCTTACCCCCAACCCTTTCCCTAGATGGCAAGTAATCTAATATATGTTAAACATGGTAAAACATATGTAAATCCAATATAGGCATACATATTTATGCAATTATCTTGCTGTACAAAAAAAATCAGATCAAAAAGGAAAAAAGAGAAAGTAAAATTCAAGCAAACAACAACAGAGGAAGTGAAAATGCCATGTTGTGACCCACACTCCATTCTCATAGATTTCTCTATGGGTGTAGATGGTTCTCATTATCATCAGATCATTGAAACTGACCTGAAGAATCTCACTGTTGAGAAGAGCCATATCCATCAGAATTGATCATCTTGTAATCTTGCTGTTGCCATATACAATGATTTCCTGGTTCTGCTCATTTCATTTAGCATCAGTTCATGTAAGTCTCTCCAGGTCTCTTTAAAATCATCCTGCTGATCATTTCTTATAGAACCATAATATTCCAAAACATTCATATATCATAACTTATTCAGCTCTCCAATTGATGGGCATCCACTCAATTTCCAGTTTCTTGCCACTACAAAAAGGGCTGCCACAAAGATTTCTGCAGAGGTGGGTACATTTCCTTTTTTTATGATCTCTTTAGGATACAAACCCAATAGAGATACTGTTGGATCAAAGGGTATGCATAGTTTCATAGTCCTTTAGGTATAGTTCCAAATTGCTCTCTATAATGGTTGAATCAATTCACAACTCCACAAACTGTGTATTAGTATCCCAGTTTTCCCACATCACCTCCAACATTCATTATTATTTTTTCCTGTCATCTTAGCCAATCTGAGAGTATGTAGTGGTACCTCAGAGTTGTCTTAATTTGCATTTCTCAGATCAATAGTGATTTGGAGCACCTTTTCATATTACTTGAAATTATTTTAATTTCTTCATCTGAAAATATCCTGTTCATATTCTTTGAGCTTTTATAATTGGAGAATGGCTTGAATTCTTATAAATTTGAGTCAGTTCTCTTTATATTTTAGAAATGAGGCCTTTATCAGAACCCTTGAATATAATTTTCCCCCAGTTTATTGCTTCCTGTCTAATTTTGTCTGCATTGGTTTTGTACAAAAACTTTTTAAAACTTAATATAAACAAAATGACCCATTTTGCTTTCAATAATGTACTCCAGTTCTTCTTTGGCCACAAATTCCTTCCTTTTCTACAGAGCTGAAAGGTAAACCACCCTTTGTTCTTCTAATTTACTTATAATATTCTTTATGTCTAAATCATGAAACCATTTTGATTTTATCTTTGTATAGGGTGTTAGGTGTGTGGGTCAATGCTTAGTTTCTATTATATTAATTTCCAATTTTCCCAGTTGTTTTTGTCAAAAAGTGAGTTCTTATCCCAAAAGCTCAAGTCTTTGGATTGTCAAACACTAGATTACTTTAATAATTGACTGTTTTGTCCTGTAAATGTACCTATCCATTGATCAACTACTCTGTTTCTTAGCCAGTACCAAATGGTTTTAATGACTACTGCTTTATAATACAGTTTTAGGTCTGTACCTAAATAGACCTAAACATAAAATATATGTAAATCAAATATTTACATGTTATTTCTCCCAAGTTGTACTTTTCTCTTTTCTTTCCTCCTTTCCCTCCCCCCAGTATTTTGTTCTGACTACCACCTCCCTCAAAGAGCCCTCAGCCTTTATAGTTCTTCCCCCTTTTTTATACCTTTCCCCTACTACTTCTGTTTTCCCTTCTATTATCCTCCTCCTTTCTTTCTCCCTTTCCCTTTTCACTTGTTTATATGGTGAGACAAGTTTCTCTGTGAAGCTAAATAGATGTGATATTTGCTCTTTGAGCCAAATCTGATGAGACTAAGATTCACACCATACACTTCCCCTGCCTTCTTTCCCTCATTTATAAGTCTTCTTTGCCTCTTTATGAAATGTAATTTACCTCATTTTACATCCATTTTCATCTTCTTTCAGTACAATCTCCTTTTCATCTCTAGATGCTTTTTTTATGTTATCATAATAAAATCAAATTATATCTGTACCCTCTACGTATATCCATAATAGAGATGTAGCTCTCAAGAGTTCTTTCCTTTTTATCTTTTTTATTCTTCTCTTGAGTTATGTGCTTGGAAGCCAAATTTTCTGTTCAGCTCTGGTATTTTTAGAAGAAATAAATGAAATTCATCTATGTTATTGAATATACTTCTTCCTTGAAAGATAATGCTCAGTTTTTCTAGATAGTTGATTCTTGGCTATAGTCCAAGTTCCTTTGCTTTTTGGAATATCAGATTCCAAGCCTTAGATCTTTTAAGGTGAAAGCTGCTAGGTCTTGGTTAATGCTGATTGTGGCTCCTTGATATTTGAATTGTTTCTTTATGGCTGCTTGCAATATTTTTGCCTTGATCTGATAATACTGAAATTTAGCTACAACATTACTTGGAATTTTCATTTTGGGTTCTCTTTTAGGAGGTGATCAATGAATTCTTTCAATGGCTATTTTACCATCTGGTTCTAGAACATCAGGGCAGTTTTCCTTGATATTTTCCTGAAACATAATATCTAGGCTCCTTTTTCATCAAGGTTTTCAGGAAGTCCAATAATCCTTAGATTCTCTTTCCTAGATCTATGTTCCAGGCCTGTTGTTTTTCCAATGACGTATTTTACATTTTCTTCTATTTTTCTTTTTTCTTTTTTGTTTCATTTGATTGAGTCTTGATGTCTCATTGAGTCATTAATTTCCATTTGTTCAATTCTAATTTTTAGTGAATTATTTTCTTCAGTTACTTTTTAGCTCCTTTTGTATTTGATCAATTTAATTTTTAATAAGTTGTTTTGTTCAATTGATTTTTTTCCATTTTACACATTCTGTTTTTATTAAATTCTTTTCTTTTTCCATTTTGTCAAATCTATTTTATAAGAGATTTTCTTCAGATAATTTCTATATTTTATTTTCCAAATTTTCCTGCAATGTTCTCATTTCCTTTTCCCACTTTTCTTCTAATTCTCTTTAAAGATGCTTTCCAACTTCTTCCACGAGGGCTTTGTGAGATGGAAACCATCTCATATCATTCTTTGGGGCTTTATCTGGAGATGATTTGCTTTTAGTATCCTCAGAATTTGAGGTCTATTCTTTTCTTTCTCCATAAAACTATCTATGATCAGAGTTCTTTTTGCTTTTTTGCTCATTTTTTTAAAAGGTTGAGGTCTGCTTTTAGGGCAAAGGGGAGATTGTCCTAGCTTCCTCTATAGGTGACAGCGTCTGTGTTGGGTTGGTGCTGACTTCCTTGGCCATGTTCCGCATTATTCTGGGGTTAGTCTGCTGAACCACGGCCTTTGTTCTCTGCACTATACCTGTGCTTGGCCAAATCCCTTGAGTCTGAGTAAAACAGACCTTTTCTGAAGTTCTTTGTTACACTTCAAATATTTGTGGGTTCTGTCACTCCAAAACCAGTTAAGAGATTTGATTTGGTATTGATCTGAGGGACAACAAGGGGAGCTCAGATAAAGACATGTTTCCTTTCCACCATCTTGGCTCCACCCCAACCCCCAATATTGGTCATAGTGAGAAAGAAAATGCAGGCAAGAGAAAAGAAAAACAAAGTAAAGGAAAAGTATACTTTGATTTTCATTTAGACCCCATCATTTCTTTCTCTGGAGATGAATAGCATTTTTCATCATGAGTCTTTCAGAATTTTCTTGGATCATTGTATTATTGAGAATAGCTAAATTAGTGTGTAACATAGGTCCTTTCCCTCCTCTTTTTAAAAAAATTTCCTTGGGGTAGGAGTGGTATTGTTTGGTCAAAGGATATGCATAATTGTTTAGCACTTTGGGCATAGTTTTAAATTGCTCTATAGAATATTTGAATCATTACACAACTTCATTAACAATGCATCAGTGCTTCCATTTTCCCACATCCCCTTCAACATTTGTCATTTTCATTTTCTGTCTTATTAGCCAAAATGATAAGTGTGGGGTTGTAGCTCAGACCTGTTTTAATTTTCATTTCTCTAATCAAGAATTTAGAGCATTTTTTTTCACATGGTGATATTTAGTTTTGATTACTTCATATGAAAATAGCTAAATAAATGAATAATAGATTTTTATAAACTGAGAAATAGCTCTTATTTCTATAAATTTGATTCAGTTTCCTATATAGTTGAGAAATAATGTCTTTAAAAAAGAAACTTTTCACAGTTATAATGATTGAATTTGCATTTCCCTCCATCCTATTTTCCCCATTTATTCTATTTTCTCTCTTCTTTCAGCCTATCTATTTTAAAAAGTATTTTCCTTGTTATTTTTATCTCCCCTAACCCACACTCTCTTCTATCATCCCTCAATCCCCTCTCATACCTTTAGCCTCCTATTTTCCTGTAGGTTAAAATAGGTTTGTACACCCAACTGAGTATTGAATCAATTCTAATGAGTGTGTGGTTGGTACATTCCTCTTTACTTCTCCCATCTTCCTTTCCAGATTAAAAGTTCTTTTGTACCTCTTTTATATCGGATGATTTACCTCATTTTACTTCTACCTTTCCCTTTCACCCAGTGAATTCTTTTTCATCCCTTAATTTTCTTTTTAGATTATCCCATCATATTCAGCTCATATCCATGCTCTCTGTCTATGTATAACTCCTTTTAACTGCCTTAATAATTGTCAAGTTCTTAGGAGTTAAAAATATCATCTTCCCATACAGTAATGTAAATAGTTTAACCATATTGAATCCTTTAAGATTTCTCTTTTTCTGTTTATCTTTTTGTGCTTCTCTTGAATCTGGCATTTGAAAGTCAAATTTTCTATTCAGCTTGAGTATTTTCATCAGAAATGATTGAAAGGCTTATATTTAGTTTTACTAGATAAGTGATCCTTGGTTATAATTCTAACTCATTTGCCACCCAGAATATCATATTCTAAGCCTTCTTATTCTTTCATATAGAAACTTCTAAATTTTGCATTACCTTTACTATGGCTCCATATTTAAATTGCTTCTTTTTCGCTGCTTGTAGTATTTTTTCCTTGACATGGAAACTCTGAAATGTGGCTATAATGTTCCTGGGAATTTTTATTTGGGAATCTCCTCCAGGAGATGATTAAGGGATTCTTTCAATTTCTATTTTGTCCTCTGGATTTCAGATATTAGGGCAGTTTTCCTTGATAATTTCTTAAAAGATGATATCTAGGTTCTTTTTTTGTCATGGCTTTCAAGTAGTCCAATAATTCTTACATTAAATTTTCATTTATTTTCCAGATTCGTTGTTTTTTCCCAATTAGATATTTCACATTTTCTTTAATTTTTTCATTCTTTTAATTTTGTTTTATTGATTTTGATGTCTCACAAAGCCATTAGATTTCATTTAATCAATTCTGCCTTTTTATGGAATTATTTTTTCAGCAAGCTTTTATACCTTCTTTTCCATTTGGCCAAGGCTTTGTTGCTTTGTGAAGCATTCTTCTCTTCAGTGGATTTTTGTGCCTCTTTTACCATTGAATCTGGTTTTTTTTTTTTATGGTATTATTTTCTTCAGAATTTTTTGTACTTTCTTTACCAAGCTGTTGACTTTTTTGCACCCATGATTTTCTTACATTGCTCATTTTTCTTCCCAATTTTTCTCCCATTTGGGGAATGTTTTTGTGCAATTGCTTTCAAAGATAAATCTGAGGACCTATAATTTTTTGATTCTTCCAAGTTGGCATGATCTTTGGAGAGATAGATTTACTACTCTTCTGGCCTGTGGTCTGATCTTTGAGTAATCACAAGCATTTTTTTCCCACCATCAACTTTGATTGGGGTCCCAGTTTCCCTATAATTGCAAGCTTTGGTCTGCTAATGCTCCTCCTACCTCTGGGACTGAGAACTAGGACTGTCACCCAGATCCAAGTATGGACAATGCAACAGAGTTTCTGGAGACCCTAGTAATCTCCTTCTGACCAATTAGTTAACTGACACCTTCCCTTACCATCTGTAGGGTGAGCGGGCTGGAAACTGCCATTGCTGCCATGGATGTAGTCATCCTCATGCCCTACTACTAGTTTTCTGGGTCATGGACTGTATTGGACTGTGATCCATTCTCACCCCCACTTCAACAAACATTTCTTGCCAACCTTCATTATCTTAGGCTGGAAAATGCTTTTATCCCATCCTTTTGTGGGTTCTGCCATTCCAGAATTTGTTTTGGGGAATTATTTAAAATTGCTTTGAGGAATTTTGGGAAAGCCTAAGGGAGTCTTGGCTCTGCCCCACCTTCTCTTAGCTATTGGTTCTTTTTAAATTATGTTTTCATTGATTTTATCTCTTGTGAAAGCTTTAAAATTTGTCTAATCAAAGTTTTCTATTTTATCTTTTAATAATAATAAAATCTAATTCCCAGGGTTGCTATGAGATATAATGAGGTATCTTATAAGGAGATTTTCTAAACTTAAAGTACTATATTAATTCTGCCTATTAAGAAAACTATATACTATTTTATATGCTGTTGTATGCCTTATTTAATTATGAGTCCATCCCCTAGCTATCATTGTAAAAGGGATCTAATTTAGTGCTTTCTTGATTTTTTATGATGTTATTTCTAGCCAGATTTATTTCACTGATATATACTTGTTTTTGTTTTATTTTGTTTTTACACATTCCAATTTGTTTTTATGAGCACTGTAATATTTTTGTAATATTATTTGAGATTTGGTAATGCTATGTTCCCTTCATACATACTTATTCTCATTATTTCACTTAAGATTTCAGATCTATTTTTCTTCCAAATTATTTTTGCTATTATTTTGCGTAAAGTATCTCCTAGGTAATTTCATTAATATAGCATAAATCTGTTGGGAACTATGTTGCATAGTAGACAGAGTGCTGAGCCTGGAGTCAGAAAGATATGAGTCCAAATCTGATCTCAGGCACTTATTAAGTGTGTTACTATGGGCAAGTCTTAACTCTGTTTGCTTCAATTTCCTCATCTATAAAATGTTTTCATATTTTGTTGTTAATTTGAATAGATTTTTTCTTATTATTTATTCTTGGCTTTTTGGTTAAGTCTGTAGAAAAACATTTATTTTTTAAACTGATTCTTTGGAGTTTTCTAAGTATATTATAATATCATTGCAAATAGTGATTACTTTCTTTCCTCTTTGCTAGTATTTAAATCTTTGCTTTTGCTATTATTATAGATAGGTATTCTGGTATTCTAGAATCTATTTCTAGAATCATTTCAAATATTGGTAAAGAGAAGAAACATCTTTATTTATATCCTTTTGCACTGGGTCTCTCCAGAGAAAAAGTATGTTATTTATTTGATTAAATTGCTTCATTTGCATATTATATTACATATAACAAGTATAATTGATTAAATATGCTCTTAGTCTTATTAAAGAAGTATATTGCATATATTTGCTTTTAGTGTTTTTTTATAAGTGCTATATTTTTTTTCAAAAAAATTTTCTGTATCTATTGAAATAATCATGTAGCATTTGTTGTTATTGTTGCTTATGTGATTGAACTATGTCAATGGTTAACCACTGGAACCATTCATTCATTCTGGAATGAATCCAAATTGCTCCCAATGAATTATTTTGTGGCTATCTTCCAGTAGTCTCCTTGAAAGAATTGTATTAAAAATTTTTACATCAATAGTCAATATAGATGTTGGTATGTGGCTTTTTCTTTGCTATAACTCTCCTTTGTATATCATATACATATTTGTCTCATAAAAAGAGTTTCATTGACCATTTTCCATTTGCTAGCTATTCATTACACAATTCACTTATATTAAAATGCTTATTAAATGTTTTAACAATATACTTAATAATAATTCTTTTGAAGCTTTAGTTTTGTTTTTGTCTAAAGATGTATATAACTTCCAATAAGAACATTATTTTTTAGTTTTCTATGAATTTATCTCCTTCATTTTAAATTTTAGCATTTTGTATTTCTATCTTTTTCTTTATTGGATTAATGAATGGCTTATCAATATTGTTATTTCTTTCCCCCCAAAAAAATAGTTCCTTGTTTTGATTATTAATTCTATTGATTTTTAAGTTTTTCTATTTCTCTCTAAATTTCCAAGATTTTTCTTTTCTACTTCTTAAAGTTGCTAATTTCTAGTCTTTTTAATTGTATTTAATTATTTGATTTTTAATCTTTTAAATTAAGTGTTAAGCTCATTGACTTCTTTTTGCTTTTGTTAATGTGTTTTAAAAGATATAAATTTTCCTTTTAGGACTCCTTTACTTCCATCCAATAAGTTTTCCTATATTATTTAATTGTTTTTATTATCTGCAATTCATTATGTATTATTTATATGATTTATAACTTGTTTTTTATTTTTAATAGTACTTTATTTTTCCAAATATATGCAAAGATAGTTTTCAATATTTACCTTTGCAAAATCTTGTATTACAATTTTTTCTCCCGCTCTCTTCCCCCTCCCCAGGACACCAAGCAATCTAATATAGGTTAAACATGTGTAATTCTTCTAAACAGATTTCCCATATTTGTCATGCTGTGCAAGAAAAATATGATTTTTACTTTGACCCATTCGTTATTTAATTTGTCATTACTTATTGTTCATTTAGTTCAACATTTTAACTTACATTTCCTTTATATTCTGAAAAAGTTACAAATATAATTATCTGCCTTTTACATCTGTTTATGAATCCTTTATGTCCTAGCATATGACCAACTTTTGCAAAAGTAGGATGCTAGGTAGTATTTGTGCAAAGGTGACAATTGAACAACTCAAAATTTCATCCTACTTCAAATAAGGAATATAATTCTAGGCCCTGATACTTTGTGGATGATAAGAATTCCACTCAATTGACCCAAATCAATTAAAGGCATTTCAATGAAGGGTGAAAAAGTTTTGATCAATTTAGATGACTTTGTTGAGTAATTGAATATATTACAAATAAGTTGCTGATTGAGGAAATTTAGCCCTGCCCTGAGGAGCTCATATTCAAGGAGGAATGAGTTCAGAATAAGAATGATATTCTGAAAGTCTGGTACTTTTTCTCTGTGTGTCTCTGTCTCTATCTCTGTCTCTGTGTGTCTCTGTCTCTCTGTGTGTGTGTGTGTGTGTGTGTGTGTGTGTGTGTGTGAGAGAGAGAGAGAGAGAGAGTGTGTGTGTGTGTGTGTGTGTGTGTGTGTGTGTGAGTGGTGGTAGTATGGGGATAGAGAAGATTTTCACTTGGTACTTTCTGCTGACCTTGGAGAGGTGGGTGCAACTGGTGATAACAGTACCAATCTTCTGCTTCATGATGCTTATAAAGCTGATTACTGTCCTTCCTTGATACCTCTCTTTTCTGCTACCAAGTAGTCCTATTTTCTCTTTATCTTTTCATTATTTCCCACTGACATCCAGTTCTGTAAAGCTCATTTCTGAAAGTCATCAGTTTTCATCTCCACCAGAAATATTTAAAATCTCATGTTCTGAATTTGATCCTGCTTTCAACAAGCTTCTCATAGTATGATTGTTTCCTCAGGAAATAAGAACAGACTTCATCAGAGATCATAACCTTTACATACTTGGTTGGTATATCTTCAAATAATTTGATTTAATAGAGCTTCTTAATATATTTTAAGTTGTGTGAGGTAATTTGATTGATTTGCTTAGTTAATTCCCACCATTATAAATATATTCAATAATATTTCTATTCAGAAGTCAGTCAAATCAAGTTTTTCTGATAAATCTAGTTATACATTTTCTTCTTGTTTCTTTCCATTATGCCACCTAATGTAATCTAGATCACACTTTTTGGCAGCTATATTATTCTATTGACACACATTGAATTTGGAAGCCATTAAAATTTCCAGATTTCTTTGGGATAGGTTTTTCACTAAGCATCTGTAGTCATTGGGATATAAGAATCATATGTTGGCTTTGGCAATCTGTTGTCCTTGGCTAGGGACACAATATGATATGCTAGAAAGAATGTAGAATATATAATTAGAGAACATTGTTTCAAATATCAATTCTGCTTCTTACTACTACTGTTAACTTGCTGAGTTGATGAGGTCTGTAAAATGAGGAGTCTAAAATGGACTAGATGACATCAAACAGTTCTAAATCTACATTTCTATAATTTATATTCTACACTTTTCCAATTCAGAGAGAAAAATTAAAGTGCCTTGAGAGTATTGCAATTAACAAAGTCTGTTTTCTTTTCTAGCTCCTTGTACATAATTCCTGTTTTAGAATAAAGAGCTCACAAAAATTGGAAAAATGTCCAGTTTTCTATCCTGATACTCACATGATGACAAAGTTCATGTGTTAGTCTTTCATTGCTATCTAAGAGTATTTACTTTCTATAGTCGCTATTTGAACAAATAGCATGTTGAATATCCTGTTCATCTCTGGGACTTTATGTATTGAAATACTTTACTGAAGTTCAACTATTTTCTTTGATATTTTTACTTATCTTAGTAAGGATATGTTACTTTTGCATCTTAATTTATCTCTTTTGCTCTTTGAATGATCATACTCTAATTGTTCCTTTGATTTATTATAGCCACAGAATAAGACTGTGCTGTTTCTGATTATTTCTTATTGTAATGTGGAGATGATTTTGTTCTCTGCAATTTTTTTCTTTGGCTTTGTAGTCCAAAAGCCTGACTATGATATTTTTTATGAGAAAAACATTTTGTTGTCATTGTAGCTGTTGCTGCTGGTGGTGGTAGTAATGATAAGATTTTTTTTAAATGATCGATATGTATTTTCTATCTTCCAATATTTCTTTAGAAATATTTTTTGGAAGATAATGTCTACAAATCTATCTTATTCTACCAGCATCTATCCTTCTCTCCACTCACAAAGATGACAAATTGTAAAATATCTTACTAAAATCCAAGTGGGATGTATGATTTACTCAATAAACATTTATTAAGCACATACTATATATGAGACACAATACTAAATACAAGGATACAAAAAGAAGCAAAATATAGTCCTTAGTGCAAGGAGCTCACAATCTAGTGGGGGAGAGAGCAAGTAAGCAAATATGTACAAACAGGTTATATGCTGAATAAAGAAGAAATAATCAAAGTAAAGAAGGCACTGAGATTAAAAGAAAGTGGGAAAGTCTTCCAACAGAAGGTGTAATTTTAGTTGGAACTTGAAGAAAGTTGGAGAAGGTAGTATGAAGATGAAGAGGGAGAACATTATAAGTATAAGGGCTGGTTTAAAAAAAATGTTCAGAGCTAAGTGAGGAAGTATCTTGTATGAGAAACAGAAAGGAGGGCAATATCACTAGATTAAAGATCCTATGGTGGGATAGTACGATATAAAAAGGAAAGGTTGGAAAAAGACTCGGTTATGAAGGCAAGGGCTTTGAATATGAAACATAAGATTTTTATTTCATCCCAAAGGCAATTGGGAGACATTAAAGTTTTTTGAGTAGTGACATGACATAGTTGGACTTGTGCTTTAGGAAAATTACTTTGGTATCTGAATTAAAGTGGGTTGAAATGGGAAGAGACTTGAAACAGATAGACTCATTAGGAGGCTATTGTAATTATCCAGGTGTTAGCTGATGGTATTTTTACTAGTTAGTGGTAGTAAGAGAGAAGAGAAAACAGCATAATTTGACAGTGTCTTATACTTAGAAAGGACTTACTAAATACTTGAATTAAAGTATGAAAGCTTTAATGAAACTCAGGACTTTCTCTACCAAACTCTTTGTGCAATATTTGGATTTCCATATTTGTTTTCCAGAACTAATTGGCCATATCTTCTCTCAAATTTCTAAGTAAAGACCTGAGAGGCTATGGATATCTTTCTCTAATGCTAATGGCTCAACCCTCATGGTAATATGTTCACCAAATGATTATTGCCTAGAACAAATATTCATTTAATCAATTAGTATCAGCTAGCTATTATAAAAAGATATTTATTGAGGATGTATAACAAAAACACAATTATACACATTTATATAGCCACTCCCATTATCTGGGGACACATTCTTCCCTCTGCCTCTTAGGGAGAGTACTTAAAGAAGTTTCTAGTTATCATTTTCTCCCATCAAGTTCATTTCTAAATTTGTCTTAGTCAATAGAGAAATCATTATAGCTCCCTCTTGCTTTAGTTATAAATGTCTCCAATATTCCTTCAGCTAAAAGCAAAAAAATGAACAAATACAAGAAGGCAAAAAAAAAATGGGACTTCCATGAAGAAAATGCTGGCCTTATATGGAAAAGGACCAAAACCTCTCTTCAGCCAAATACATTTTTCTCTCATTTAAACAACAGTCAGCAGGAGAGTGATAGGCAGAGGGAAGACATACTTTGTATAGTGCTTCTAAAAGCTCCTTAGTTTCAGTTCCATGGTGAGCCAGTATTCTTTCTCTTTCATGTGTTTAACATACTAGAACCAAATACATTTATGTCTATGGAGGCCCCAAATCCGAAAACAGGACCCTTCTATTATACATCATCACAGTTTCCCCCCAGCAGTAAGCTCTCCAATCTATCCCATATGGGAACAACATCGGCTAAGCATATCTCACATGGTCACCATTCTCCTGTTATGCTTATAATCAAAATATTCTAGTTTATCTTTTATAATTTCCTTTATCCTACATCTGAATATAAATTTTTCTCTTATTCATAGTTGTGGACAAAGTAACTTACAGGCTGGAAATTTTTAAATGATTTCATCTTTTAAAAAATTGTATATTTCATTCATTTGTAATTTATTATGGTATATGGTATAACATATTGTTCTAAACCTATCTTCCCCAAAAATGTTATGAAATTTTTCCTATAGTATTTGTCAAATAAATAATTTCAAACCCTAGATAATTATATGCATTTGTTTCTAGATCTTGTTTATTTAATATAGTGAACTGATTCACTTTTTTACCTTTTATCCAATTCTAGATAGTTTGGTCCTATATATTTGGTCCTATATCTGAAAATATCCAAATTATTTCCTTTAAGATGTTTTATCTTTTCTTCCTCCATATAAATTTTCATATTATTTTATCTAATCCAAAATCAGATTATAAAAGGCTGGATGGGGTCTGGAATGGGACGGAAGTGACAGAGAATCTAAGAAGTTCCTTTTCTTCCCAGGTAGAAACAGATAAAGTAAAAGCTGTGGAATGGTAGCTGTCAGAGAAGATTGAGTGTGATGCAATGGTTTCTTAGGGAAGCACTGGAGGTACTAGTATTATTGTAAAAAATCACTATGTTGGTAGAAGGCACTGCCATACCAAGAGTTCACTATGAAGTCAAAATCATATGTTCCTCACTTGTTTGTAAATTATTTCTATATCTGGATTTGTTAACATATGATACAGTTTTCCTGTATGTTTTACCATTGGCTTATTTGAAGGAATTTTTGGATTTAGTAGAAATATATTTTATTTATAGTAGGCTAGATATAAAACTGAAAGAGATCCTAGACACCATGTAGTCCAATTTTCTCATTTTCAAGATGAAGAAATTGATGCCTAGAGAAGTTATTTGACTTACCAAATATCACACAACAATGATCAGTGGTAGAATTTATATCAAGGGCCTATGATTCAAGCACTAATGATTTTTATTATGCTTTGTCTAATATCTTAATTTTCATGTACGATTTTTATATGTTTATTTGCAGCAATTTATTGGATTTTTCCATTATCCATTCTGAAGTTCTTCTTTTTATTTATATTTAGTCCATCAACATTCAAAGTTATAATTTTTGCCCCTTAGAAGAAAAACAAGGAAACACCTCTAAAAATATATATATGTATATATATATATATATATATATATATATATATATATATGTATATATATATGTGTGTGTGTGTGTGTGTGTGTGTGTGTGTATATCTATATTACTGCAATCATAACAGCTACAGGCACTCCAAGGAGAATAAATAAACCATAAAATCTATTACATTGAGTTACCAGTTCAATAGTAATATTAAATAAAGTTATAAGAAAAGGCATTAAAATTCGAAAAGACAAACAAGACAATTAGCTATTAAGAAGAAACAATAAAAAATATAGGTAAAGCACATCAATACTAAAAAAAAAAAGGGAATGACCATTTAAAAATGCAGAGTTGAAACAATAAATATCTGAGCTTTATTTGCTAGCACATTTTTTAGATTCTTTACTAGTTTTTTTTTTCTGACAAGTTTCTCTTTGGATTTTTTTTTTCATTTTCTTTTAATTATTTGGCATATTTCTTGCTATTTTGAAAGAATGAAGGCAATCTGGGCTTAGATAAGACCTCATTCAGTTATCTTGCTAAAAGTCTCAGTCATTTAAAAGAAATTTTATGGAGATCTTTGTTTTTATATCACAATTTTTCCCCAAATAATTACACACACACACACACACACACACACACACACACACACACACACCTTTTCTGGCAATAAAGAAAAAAATTTAAGAAAAAAAATACCAATCAAACAAAACAATGAAAACCCTAACTATTGTTGACAATATCTATTTCATTCTGTGCTGATAATTCTCCAAGTTTCTAATCCTCAAAGACATCAAATGAGTTCCTTGTGCATCCACATTTCTCTTTTGTCAAGTCCTCCTTTCTTTCCTTAGCAAAATTATTTCTGATTGTATTATTAGAATTTTGTTCGTGAAAACATTCTGTCTCTTTTAGGCTGTTCTCTGTAGAATTTTAGATCATGAACTAAAAACTATGTTTTCTTTAATTTTTGAAATCCATTCTCCTAACATTTATCATTCATGCAGGATGATAGATGACTGCCCTTCCCTTATCTATCATAAACTCTTAAACAGGATGGGCTCTTCCTCCCCAGCTTCCCATCATTTCTGCTTTGGCATCTAGGTCACTTACTTTCTCTAATCACCAGGATT